>NC_043012.1:33220418-33222918 GCF_006345805.1 Octopus sinensis
CCTGCGGGGTAAATGTTGGCATGGTGAGGACGGCAAAAACTGCCAGTTCGCCCACCCGACACCCCGCCAGAACTTCAGGGGACTCAAAGAGAAAAACTTTACCGAGGGAACACAAGAAACGTCTCCCAGGAAAACTTTCAAAAACGAAGTGCGCTCCTCAGATGTTCTGCGCAACGCAGCAGCTGAGCAAGAGTCTTTTTTATGCATGGCAGAAAGAATTGTCCGGCAGCTAACCTAGCTACACCAAGCACAGAGAAGGAACCCTGCCCACCACTATGCAAGACCACCACAGTCAACAGACACGGGATGGCCTCCCCTAACGCCTGCACAGCCGTCACCCCAATACTTATCTAAATATTGGGGGCCTGTTGCATCAAAATAGAAACAAAATTTCTTTCCTGAGAGATCTTACTGCATGCAATTAAGCCCTATGCATAGCACTTGTGGAAACTCACCTCAACCCTGATATAGAGGACGCAGAAGTACACATACCAAACTATGCCATACTGCGAACAGACAGAAGGGAAAGGAGCCACGGTGGAGTTGCTGTATACATCCGAGATGACCTCGCGCCCCAGGTCTTGATGACATACTCAAATTCGGTATGTGACAACCTTAATTGTATACATAAGACAACATAATATAGTCATATGCAATACATATTGCCCACCGGATGCCCCAAATCACATAGGCAAGTTTGAAGATTGCCTCACAAGAATTAAAGAAATCCTCATGAATCTGGAACACCACGTGACCATATTTCTTATGGGTGATTTCAACTTCCCCAACGTCAAATGGCCCGAAGGTCACATACTCTCAGGAATGAATCATTGCAAGCAAGTACAGGTGGAGTCCCTGCTCAACCTCACCAATGCCTTATTCATGGAGCAAGTTGTACTCAAGCCAACTAGGGTGAATAACATTCTGGATCTCTGCTTCACGAACAATATGGACATCATTCATGATGTGAAAGTGACACCGACATCAGTTTCGGATCACAACATAATAGAGCTGTCTATGTTTGGGCCGAAAGTAACCAGAGACACACAGCCTAAAGGAAGCACCCGAAATCTCTCCAATCTGAACTTCCACAAAGCAGATTGGAAATCGATCCAAAAAGAGATTCTCAGAGAGGACTGGCCGGAATGTCTCTCCACACCAGACATTGACATGAAACTAGAATGTTTCATGTCTTCTGTGCAAGCCGTATGCCAGAAATATGTTCCAGAGCACAAGGCCAAAACAAATAGGAGCAAGATTCCAAGAGACAGGAAGATCCTCATGAGACGACGGACGAAGGTTGCAAATCGTCTCAACCAACATCCCAAAAGTAGCGAAACGTCCCGCCTAAACACAACACTGATGGAGATTGAAAAAAGGCTGCAACAATCCTATGTGAAGGAGAAAGCAGACAAAGAAGCCTGGGTTATAAAAGACATTAAGTCAAACCCAAAGGACTTCTTTCATTACGCGAAAGAAACAGTCTCAGTGCACTACAAGATAGGACCCCCCCCCCTCCAAAAGGATGGCTCCCTCACAGACAGTCCAACTATGATCAGTGAGATGCTGAATGACCAGTTCAAAAGTGTCTTTACCACCCCGTTGGAACACAGACAAGTGAACGAACCAGTGGACTTCTTTGCCGCCTCACCTATAACCAGCGAGGCGGTTACAATAGAATGTATTGACATTAGCGAAAAAGATGTACTACTAGCCATAGATGAAGTGGACACAAACTCAGCTGCTGGTCCAGACGGTTTCCCAGCCATCCTCCTCAAAGCGTGTAAGCATGCCCTGGCAAAACCCCTCAAGATTCTCTTCCAGAGCTTTCTTGCGAATGGCAAACTGCCAAGCAAGCTGAAGGAGGGAATAATATGCCCAATACATAAAGGGGGAAGTAGAGCAGATGCCAAAAACTATAGGCCTATCTCTCTGACTTCACACATCAGCAAAGTCATGGAACGGATAGTCAGAAAGAAACTAATCGCATTCCTTGAGGAAAATAACTTGCTGAGTGATACCCAGCATGGTTTTCGACCAGGTAGGAGCTGCCTGACCCAGCTCTTACAGCATTATGACTGGGTGTTGAGGCAGTTACTCAACAAATCAAATGTGGACGTAATCTACCTTGATTTTGCAATAGCTTTTGACAAGGTGGATCATGGTATGATATGCCACAAACTGCGTGACCTCGGCATAGCTGGAAAACTTGGAGTGTGGTTGTATGACTTCCTGAAAGATAGGAGTCAGGCAGTAGTGGTTAATGGAGCCACCTCTATGAACACACAAATAGTGAGCGGTGTTCCACAGGGCACTGTCTTGGGACCACTGCTTTTTATAGTGGCCCTCTCAGATATGCCCTCAAATGCCCAGATATCCACTCTGGCCAGCTATGCAGACGATACGAAAGTCTCGCAGAAAATACAGAACCCCAGTGATGTTGCACACCTGCAGCAGGAGTTGGACTCAATCTACAGATGGGCTGGGGATAATAATATGC
>NC_043012.1:33227918-33240418 GCF_006345805.1 Octopus sinensis
TATCGTCGGCAACCCTTTGGCTCTAAAACTTCGCGAAAGACTTATTCATAGATATAATATGAGCAAAAATGTCGAAAGCTTGACTCTCTTGAGGTATTTACATAACCCAAGGAAGTTTAAAGGTGAATCAATTTCTTTTCTTTTTTTAACGAAACAGCTTTTAAGGAAGTAAGCTGAACAAACATATAGGAGATTATTTCCTGAACATGATGCTGAGAACACAACAGAATTATACAAAGAAAATGAAATAGGGGGATCCTAAAAACAAGTGTTACTGTTGTCCCATCTACTTACGAAGGTAATGGACTCATTCGTGAATACACAATCGCAATGAAGAAAATGAATGAAGAGCCCAAGATGGTAACAGATGGATTTGAAATCTCTAAAGAATTCGAATATTTTGAAGCAACTTCGAACATAAGTGAAAAGCTCGAGAAACTTTACAGTGCATTGCTTACAACTAAAGCAACTAGTGTCCAGTCGGAAAGAACTTTTTCAATTACTGGACATTTCAACACAAAAATTAGGACAAGTTTGTCAGGTAAAACACTGAATGCATTACGTTTTTTAAAAGATTATTTTCGAAGGAAAGTGAATCATGAAGCAAGTCAAGAAATTTGATTGATTCTCAAAAATACGACTTGGAAAAACGTTGCATTCCTGATTAAATAAATATAATACCATTATTTTTTGTTATTGTTTGTACATAGATGCAGATACAGGCAACCTGTTACTTTCTCTCTTTCTCTATGTATATATATAAACAAAATACAATATACGACAAACTTCTTCGTTACAGGGACACCGCTCTAAATCCGCGAAAATTTTTTGAGAATTACTTATACTTAAACTCGGTTTTGGGAATTATAGGTGTTTTGCAAGCCCTAATTTCGACCTTTAGGCCTCTGTTTATTTATGAAAACGATCGAACACAATTTTTGTTTGGTATTTCTTGACAAAAAAAACAAACAAACTAAAATAAACATGGCTTCCATGACGTTAGCACAGATACACACATACAGAATACACACACACATAATGAATGTCATGGCTTGTCAATCAACACAAACACACGTCCGCTTTCTGTGACATACACACACACAGTCTTTGCGCTCTAAGAAAAAAAAAAGACGTCGACTTTTTGATGTACACAATATTTTAATCATTTAGAAATATTTCTTATATGAATATGATTTCAAAAATGTCAGTTGTTTGTACAGTAAGTATTTATAGTTTAGCTTTCTTTAAACAGACAATATTTTAATGTTTTGTTGTGTCTGGGGAGGGTCATTGTCTTTTTGTGCCTAATAACACACTCACCGGTAAAATTTCCACATTTTTCTTATTTTTATTTTCCTAAAATTTTCGTTGCGTTTTGCAACCTTTTCAATAGTTTTGACTCTGTCCGTTATTTACACTGCGTTCCCTTTTGTTTATTTGTGCGCATGTGTGTGGGTCAATGTGTGTGGGTCAATGTGTGTGTGTGTGTGTGTGTGTGTGTGTGTGTGTGTGTGTGTGGTGTGTGGGTGTGTGTGTGTGTGTGTTTGTTTAAAAATTATTTTCAAGTCGTTAATTTCCGTAAAATCTTTTTTCTTTATTTGCTTTTGTTTTAAAGTGAAAGAGAGGAGAAAGTGAAAGATGTATGTATGTGTATATGAAATGGACGTGTGTGTGTGAAGAGAGAGAGAGAGAGAGAGAGAGAGAGAGAGAGAAAGAGGAAGAAAGAGAGGGGAAGAGAATGAGTGAAGGGGTGTTTTGTCATGTAGACGTACATCAATACGTAAGCGTACATTTTTGTATGTACGTGTGAACGTGTGTGTGTGTGTGTGTGTGAGAGAGAGAGAGAGAGAAAGAGAGAGAGAGAAAGAGAGAGAGAGAAAGAGAGAGAAAGAGTGAGTAAACGTGTATGTTCTCATGCATTGTAAGTGGTTCTCTCTCTCTCTCTCTTACACATACACACAAATCTGTTTCATATACACATTCATACATCTTTCACTGTCTCCTCTCATTCACTTTAAAACAAAAGTAAATAAATGAAAATTTTTTACCGAAATTAACGAACAAATCTAGCTGATCTGGATGACAGTTCTGAGAGTCAAAGCGAAAGATCACCCCAAGGGAATACCATTACAAAAATCTCTTCGTGTGCATTCAACGTATCTCAGCTCCAAAGATTTGGCTGCTGTTTCAAGCACGCTCTGCTCTCATGTAACAGCTATTTGCGATAAGGGACCAGAAATACCTGTTACGTGGTAGCAGGGCGTGCAAGAAATTGCAACCAAATCTTTCCTTTTCCAGGGAAAGGAACTGTTTACGCGTGATTTCGATATGAAATTCGTTGAAAGCATGTGAAATAAACTGGTAAAGAAAAAATACCCATGAAACAAAACTCAGTTGGTGGGAAAGTCATACATTCCAGGTGACCCAACGGGTCACGGTAGTCTAGTCTAGTATATATATATATATATATATATATATATATATATATATATATATATATATATATATATATATATATATATATATATATATATATATATATATATATATAATGTGTATATATATATATTGTAAGAAACCCGTTGTACATATGTATGTGTGTGTGTGTGTCTGTCTGTGGACGTGTGTATGTGTGTGTGTGTGTGTGTTTGTGTCCTCACCATCGCTTGACAACTGATGCTGGTGTGTTTACTTCCACGTAACTTAGCCATTCGGCAAAAGGGACGATAGAATAATTACTAGACTTACAAAGACTTCTTGGGAATGGTTTGTCCGACTAAAAGGTAGTGCTCCAGCATGGCCGCAGTCAAATTACAGAAAGAAGTAAAAGAATAAAAGAATAAAGATATGTATATGAGTGTTGACCCATTTGTTACTGTTATTTTATTATTTTAACGCTTGTGTATTCTCTGGAAATCTTTCACCACACATTTGTGACCTCTTCGGCGACACTTTTCGTTTTCCTGTGTGTTCGTCCACGGTGTTACCATTGTGATGGTTGTTATTGCCATCGTCGGCACTGATGCTGCCGCTGACCGTGTTAGTTGTGTTGTTGACATCATATGGCCGTCCATGAGGTTTTATGTGTGTGTGTGCGTGTGTGTGTGTATGAGTGTGTGTATGTGTGTGTGTGTGTGTGTGTGTGTGTGTGTGTGTGGTGTGTGTCTGATTTCGCTTCGAATGTATCCATGCCCTTTAATATAGTTTTAATATATATTTTGTCTACCTCCGTCGATTTATCACAGGTATGAGGCAGATATATTTATATATAATCCTTTATATATTTATATATTTTCACTTATTTATTTATTTGTTTTTTTATGCATCTACGAGAAATAAAGAGAGATGCAGGAAAAATAAATAAATAAGTAAATAAATATGTAAATAGATAAATAAACGAATATATAAATATATCTGTCACATGCACAGAAGAATACAGCACAATGGGGGTGAGAGGTTGGGGTTGAGGGGGAGGCCACACAGCTGCTAAAACTATGACACACACAAGCATACACACACATATACTCATACACACGCGCGCACACACACACACACACAGAGAAACACATGTGCTCATAAGGATAAAACATCTTAGATGCACAGAATGGAATAAGTGGAGCAAGAACACACAGGGAAACAAAAAGAGGTCACAGATGTGTGACGAAAGATTTCAGGATAATGGACAGGCGTTAAAATAATAAAATAATAGTAATAAACTAGGAAAGAGTATATATATAAATATATATATATATATATATATATTGTGTGTTTATTTGGAAAAAAAAATTAAATGAAATTACCATAGGCGCAGGGGTAGTGGCCTTCGCAGGTGGCTGCTCTGGTGCTGGAAAGAAAGCTGTGTAACAATATAATTGACTCGTGTAAAAGCGAGAATTTCAGAATCCTCTATTGGAGTCCCAGATTTCGGTTGCAACAATGCCTGCAAGTTGCACGAGATTTACTGGGGGAAGAATTGTAAAGGTTTATTGCTTCTAGTTTGATTTTTTAAAAAATGTAATTTGTGGTTGTATGGACTTTTTGGTCCAAAGAAATTTGTATCTTAAATTGTAAGAGGGTCATTACCTCGGTACATCTATTTAAAAAAAAAACAATGTTTTAGAGAAGCAGAGAGTCGGCGGGCACCTTCTGCCTTCTCCCATCTTTATCATGTTTGATCATAATCATCTGCCTCATTAATGTATATGTCTAGCCCGCAAGCTACTCTTTGTAATACCTTTATGGCAAATCTTTATGAAATAAAGTAGCTTGATTACCGTTGCGCATGAGCGAGACAGAGTTGTGTTTGACACTGAAGATGTAAGACGTGTTTTTGAAGCCGTCTTAAACTGAAGATTTTTGAAACTCAGCCGTAAGGTAAGAATTTTTGGGGGTCTAGTGGAGACCTGTTGTCTGTCGCAATTATTTTTCTTACAAACAAGAAGTCCTTACTGGATTCTAGTCTACCTGAGGTTGAGTGAAAATTGTTTTTCCATTTAATTGGGAAAATTATTGGTTTGGTGGATGTATTCTGCCGCAAAATTTTGTTTGAAAATAGTGTTTCAACAATATTGTTCCTGTCAAGGAGTACCAAGAAGAAAATTGGAATGATTTTTTTAACTGTTTTACAATTGTGTTAAAATTTTGGCCTGGAGTACCGAATGGCCTTTGCTGTGATTTGAACTGTTGCTCTCTCTTCATCTATCTTTTATTAAAAAAAAACTCTTTATTGAACTGTTAATTTTTTCTCTCCTTCCTTTTATTGGACTTTTTCCTTTTCCTTAATTATTTTATATTTTAAGAACTGTATTTTTGGACTTAAAAAAACATGGCAAATAACAATGAAAAGTTGGTGGAGTGGGAAATTACAACACCCAAAAATTGGTTAAAAGAACTTGAAAGTAAGACGGTGGTTTTGAGGACCTACTCTAGGACCATCGACGCCATTGACGTTTTCAGAAAGGATAAAATCGAAAGAGAGCTGGCAGAATTTAAGCCAGCGATTAAGTTTATCACTCGGGGGGTCAAATACTCAACCGTGTGGTTGCTGTTTGACTCCCCAGAAGTGGCTCTTGGAGGGCAATGAAATTTTGTTTCTTCCCACATATTGTGGGAAGAAGTTGACGAGGGCTTGGGTTTGCGGCTTGCCATCCGGAGTTGAGCCCGAGTGGATAGGAGATACTCTCCGCCGGGATCTGGGTGGCAGTAGCACCAAGCTCCTCAACGTAAATATTCTGCCTGCGGCTGACTGGGAGGAGTCAAAAGCTGTTTTGACCCGTGGACCCAGTCAGCCGAAAGTCTGGTATTTCCAGACTTTTTGAGAATGGCCGGGTCTAGGTATCCGGTGATGCTTGAGGGACGCCCCTCCCCCAAGTGTCATCGGTGCTTGAGGCCTGGCTATATAAAAAAGAACTGTTCTCAAGGGCAAAGCAAAGTCCTGGAGCGGTTGACGGTGACCTCTGTAGAGGAGGGAATGAAGGCGGCACAAAAGGAAGAAGGTAAGCAATAATGGGTGCTCACCGAAGGATCCTGGGGATGAGGGAGGGGAGACGAATCTCCAGGTCATGGAGGAGACGCACCCTCCCCCAACCTTGATTTTAAAGGAAGCATGGGCTATGGTGGAGTACACGGACACAAGCGATGATGTGGTGGAAAAATGACAAGTAGTTGTAAATGGACTAGTGTTGATTCTATATTGAATATTTTTTGTATGTTATTGCATGTTTTTATATGTAATGGACTATTAAGTCCAATAATTGTAAAAACTGTCGTAGAAAAGAACAATGTTTTAGAGAAGCAGAAAATCCTTGTTTCATCATTCACCTCATCAATGTATATGTCTAGCCCGCAAGCTACTCTTTGTAATACCTTTATGGCAAATCTTAATGAAATAAAGTAGCTTGCTTACCAACCACATGGTTCTGGGTTCAGTCCCACTGCGTGGCACCTTGGACAACTGTCTTCTACTATAGCCTCGGGCTGACCAAAGCCTTTTGAGTGGATTTTGTAGACGGAAACTGAAAGAAGCCCGACGTATATATATATATGTGTGTGTGTGTGTGTGTGTGTGTGTGTGTGTGTGTGTGTTTGTGTGTCTGTGTTTGTACCCCCAACATCGCTTGACAACCGTTGCTGGTGTGTTTTTGTCCCCGAAACTTAGCGGTTCGGCAAAAGAGAGCGATAGAATAAGTACTAGGCTTACAAAGAATAAGTCCTGGGGGTCAATTTGTTCGTCTAAAGGCGGTGCTCCAGCATGGCCTCAGTCACATGACTGAAACGAATAGAAGAATAAAAGAATAAAAGAATCCTAATTCAACACACGATTTCACATCAGGAATATTGCAAACTAATTTATATATATATATATATATATATATATATGTATATGTTTCTTTAAGCGTTTATTACTGTTATTTTATTATTTTAACGCCTGTCCATATATATTGGTTCTTTTATATTTCTTTTTCTCAAATTTAAGATAAACAGTTAATTCTAAATCTAAAATATACTCCCCTTCATTTTCTACAATGCTCTTCCATCTATCTGGTCGACTTGCAAGGCTCCTCTTCTAGAATTCACTTGTTCGTCACAAAAAATACTTCTCCAGTACTGTTCTGACCTCGTCTACAGAATTCATATTTTTCCGTCCAAACGATTTTGAAGACTGCGGAATAAATGATGATCAGATGCGGCAATGTCCGGTGAATATGGTGGGTGGGACATCGTTTCCAGTTTAAGTTGCTCTAGTCTTTGGAATATCATCCTCGCTGTATGTGGCCGAGCATTATCCTGATGGAAGAACACCTTGAAACCAAAAATGGTCATTTTTCTTCTTGCGCCGACTTAAGCCGCCCAAACTGCTCACAGTAGATCACCTTTGTTATCGTTTAGTTTGGATTTAAAAGTTCAAAGTGGACTAGATCTTTCATATCCCACTAAACACATAACAACACCTTACGTGGGTGAATACCTTCTTTAGCCTGGGGTGCTGGTGTTCCTTTCCCTACCCACTGTCTTCGGCGCTTGACGTTTTTATAGAGAACCCATTCCTCGTCACCAGTCACTATTCTGTGAGAAGCGACAACAAAGAACATATTCGCTCTCTGCGCTCGATTAGATTTGGGAAAGTTTGTGAGGAACCCATTGACCCAATTTGTTGACTTTTCCGATGGCACGCAGATGTCGATGAGTGGTTGAATGACCAAATCCAAGCTTCTCTGCTAGTTCCTCAACAGTTACGATGAGATTTGGCGGTACCAGGTTTTGCAGGATGTCCTTATCGAGCTCTATAGATCTTCCAGGATGAGGCTTGTCTTCTAGGCTCCGAATTTGTGGGTTACGCTTATTGTCCGATCCTCAAACACTGCATTAGTATTCCTCGCACTTTCCGTTGCGTTGTTGCCTTTATTGAACTCATAAAGCAAAATACGTCCAATATGCTCCTTTGTCACTTCCATTGTAGATTTGAAAAAATAACTGCTAACATAGAACTGCACAGCCTTTCCTCACTTAAAAAAATCTTCTTGCACAGGCATTGCATGATAACAACATTGATTAAGCTTCGTGCAATGGCCATTCTCGGTAACGAGGGGGCAGCCACCATGTATATATTTATACGTATATATGTAAATATTCATATCTTTGTATACATATATATGTATGTATGTATATGTATATATATATATGTATATATGTGTGTATATATGTGTGTTTATACATATATATATATGTATGCATATGTATATATATATATATATTAATATATATATATATATATATATATATATATATATATGTATGTATATGTATACATATGTATGCATATATATATATATATATATATTTATATATATATATATGTATGTATATATGTATATTGATGCATGTATATTTTATATTTGTGTACATATATATGTCTTCTACTATAGCCATGGCCGCCGACCAAAGCCATGTCAGTAGATTTGTTTGACAGAACTGAAAGAAGTATGTGCTACATATGTATATATATCTATGTATATATATATACATATATAATATATATATATATATATATGTATATATACACACACACACACACACACACATATATATATATATATATATTATATTAATAATATATGCATATATGTATATATGTATATATATGCATATATTGTATATATATATATTATATATATATATATATGTATATAAAGTATTGTAATATACATTATATATACATCATATATATTATATCTATATATATATATATATTATATATATATATATATCTATATATATATATATATTATATATATATATATATATATAATATTAGGGAGTATAATTCCAAACTTACAAGGAAAAATTCAATTGAGTATTAAATCAAATTTCACAATATAAATATATAATATATATAAATTAGAGAAAAACCACTATTATGCAATTCAAACAATGATAAACATAAACCAAATAACAAAGAAAAAATGTAATATATTATAAAATATATTACTAGATCACAAAAGTACAAAAAGGAATAAACAATATATAATAAGTTAAAAGACTACGTACGTTTCATGGCTATAATTTAAATTCGAATTGAAAACAATTCAATTTAAAAGTATAGTTACTCCTCAGGTCAACAGTAATAACAATAATAGTTAAATAAATTATCAAATAGAATTAAACAATATTTCTTAAAGAAATAAAATCATGATTGTTCTTATAGAAGAAACTCCATTAACTAAATTTGAAACTTAAACAGTAGGACCAGGTGCCTATAATACATTTATCATGTTAAAAACCTATGGTAAAAATAGAGTTAATAGATAGAAAAATGTATTTATCTGTGATGATATAATTTAGCTTTAAGGATAACATTAACAAACTATAGAATATCTTTTCATTAGCTATGCTCTAATATTTTACTTTACAAACTATTTTACAAAACAATCACACTTAATACTTTTAGATTTTAGTTCACATATAATAATTATAAAATAATAAAATTATAAATTAAATAAAAGTACGTATCTAAATTATAATTAACAAATA
Organism: Octopus sinensis; assembly: GCF_006345805.1. Taxonomy (NCBI): domain Eukaryota; kingdom Metazoa; phylum Mollusca; class Cephalopoda; order Octopoda; family Octopodidae; genus Octopus; species Octopus sinensis. The sequence goes on from NC_043012.1 coordinate 33,236,949, forward strand.
AAAAAAATTAGATATCCATATTTTTTTCAATCAATAAACATATAATTAAATAAATAAATAAATTACTCCATTATTTCTTAAATAAATATTATACATATCATTCCGAAAATATTTATGAAATAAAAAATAAAAAATTCCAAAACTAAAAACGTAACGTTTATAAAATTATTTGCGAAAAAAGTACTTATTATTATTATTATTATTATTATTATTATATTATTATTATTATATTATTATTATTATTACATTCAATAGTACTAAATATAATAAAAATTTTACCTATACTAAAAAAATTTTACAATCAAATTCACAAAGTAACCAAACTAATATTTTTTGATTTAAGTTCACATATAATAATTATCAAATAGGAATAATTAAATAAATGTACGTATCTAAATAATCATTAACAAATAAAAAAAAATTAGAAATTCATATTTATCAATCAATACTCATATAGATTACATTATCATTTCTTAAATAAATTGTATACTTATCACTCCAAAGGTATATTATGAACTAAAAAATTTCAAAACGAAAAACGTATTACTTAGCGTTTATAAATTTACTCGCGAAGACGTGGCTGAAAGAAATAAAACAAACAGATAGAAATATGCATTTTATCAATGAAAACTACAAATATATTTTAGCTTTAATAAAAAGATAATAAATCACCCAAAAAAAAGAGAATAAAATCACTAAAACTGTAAGATATCATTCGCTAGAAACTTCAAAAATCTAAAATTACTGCGAAAAAACGTAAACAGAAATATCCCTATATATATATATATATATATATATATATATATATATCTATATATATATAAATATATATATATATATATATATATATATAGACACATATATATATATACATACATACATACATATATATATATATATATATATATATATATATATATATATATATATATTGTATATCTATATAAACGTATTTGTTCTTGCGTGTTTCTATGTCTGTAATATGACCATTTAATATATTGACACATAGATATATTCATAACGCAGTAAAAGTTTAGTTCTGATGATATGATGAGAATAAAACACATATGTTAGACGCATAAATCTAAATTTACCATAATTTTTTTCCATCTTGTATACTCTCTAAAATTGCTTTATATTTTTCCTACAAACCGAGCAACCCGGCGATCTGCAGTATATATATATATATCCCTATATAGATATATATATATATATATATATATATATATATATATATATATATATATATATATATATATATGTACATATATATATATATAGATGGATACACCATATCCCTATATATATATACATACATACATTACACTTGTATACACACAACTTACATTCATACACACACACACCTACACACAGCCATACCTCTCACTCAGACACACACATCTACCTACAACACACACAAACACACACGGACACACACATATACATACATACATCTACACACACACGCTACACACATACATACACACATACATAAACACACACACATACACATATACACACATACGCACACAACGATACTTATACACATGCACACACACACAATACACATACACCATATACATACCCCCATATACACAACACATACCCACATACTCCTATACGCACATACATACACACAGACATACACACATACACACTCACACAAACATACACAAACACATACTTACACACACATCACCTGCACGCGCACACACATGCATGACAACACCCATACACTCACTCATATACGCACACACACAACCAACATACACACGCACACGCACACGCACACCCACCTACACTCCACACACATACACACGCACCTACATACACACACGCACGCATACACACGCATACACACATACATTACACACGTACACACCACCTACATACACATGCATACACACACACACAAAACATGCACGGACACACACACCATACATACACACATACACCTATATACACACGCCCACACACCTACATACACACACATACACACGCCCACACACCTACATACACACACATACATACACACACATACGCGGACACACCCATACATACTTACATACATACACCTATACACACACGCCTACACACCTACATACACACACATGCATACACACACACCACATGTACGCACATCACACACATATACGCCACATACATATATACCCACACACATGCACACACACACACACATACGCACATGCATGCATGCATGCATGCACACGCGCGCACACCTACACGCATACACACACACACACGCACGGTACACATACATACATACACACACATCCATACAACCCATACACATACTGCATCCTACACACACATACATACACACTCACACATACATACACACACACAAACTCACTCACACACCTGTATGTACGCGCACACACATGCACATACACACACTTCCCCACACCCACACGTACATACACACACTCACACACATACACACACACACACACACACGGACATACATCTATGCACACACATACATACATACATACACATACTCACATACATTCATCGGACACACTGCCACCCGGACATACACACAGACACACTCACACATCCCACACACATACATACTTACGCACATACTCGCAGGCGCGCGCACGCACGCGCTTGCGCCGGTTCGCGCACGCATACGCGCCGCAGGCACCTCGCTCTTGGACCTGACAAGACCTCCCGCCCGTTCCTTGGACCGTCGCGTGTCATTGGGTTTTCCCACGCCCGTCTCCGCGGGACCACTCTTCCATCTTCCCCTCAGCTGGAGTCCTTTTTCCTTAACCCCCCCCCCCCCCTTTTTCGTTACACACACACGCGCACACATACACACACATTGCTTAAATATATACATTACTCTTACACACATTCAATCTACTCGCCATTAATACCACCACGACACTGGACACACACACACACTACTACTCACACAACGCTGGCACGCTACATACGCCCCCACCCCTTCCCCTCCCTCCCTTCCTTCCTCCTTCCTTCTTTTTCTTACTACTTACCTTGTCTGCTAAGCTGACCACTAGTCTCGCCCTACCTCACCACGCCTACACACAGACGCACCCACTAACACACACATATATATTTTTGTGTTTTTTCATCTCGCCTCACACACACACATACACACACGCACACGCACACACTCACACATACACACACATCTGTTGCGTTACCAACCTTATCTCCACTCTTTTGCCTTTAAAACCCACTTTGCTCTGTTTTCGTAAACATCCGCCTTTCACCATGTGCAACTCGTAAACACCAGTCGTCTTTTTTCTCTTTCCCTGTTGCCCCGCTCTGGGATCTTTCTTTCCTCTCTCTTCCTTCTTTATGTTTCCGAAAGAGCTCTCGCTCGAACGTCATATCTCCCTGCTTCCATTTCCTGAGCGCCTATTAATAATAATACTGTAATTGTTCCATTGTTGTTGTTTTTTTGTTTCCCGTTT
>NC_043012.1:33245418-33287918 GCF_006345805.1 Octopus sinensis
CGAAGCTCCCGATACAGTCTCTCCTTATGCAAATGTATTTTACCGTTTCGAAGATGATGAATCAGGAAGAGCATGGGGTGAGGTTTATCCGGATCAGAAAATATTTGAACCTCAGTTCGCAGACGAAGAAGAAATGTCACGCGTTATAGAACATGTCCCAGATTATCCAAACGTAACTTCTAGAAGTAGTTTGAGGACTACAAGAGATGAAAGAGCAGCTAACGCAGATGCAGAAGCAGCCCAGAAAGCACAAAAGAGTATAAGACACCGACAACAGCCCCTATTCTGCATGAAATATGGTAAACATAGGGATGTACATGGAACTCCATGTTCAGCAAGGATAGAACAAACAAGCGATGCAGGAGGAGCTCTCATTGCAGTCAGGGCTGCAAGTAGGCCCGAAAGCTTTCTTTACGTAACTGCTAGAAGTCAAGATAGAGTTAACAGAATGAAACAAGGACTTCTGGAAGCACATGCTATGCATGAAGCGATAGGAGATGAAGTGGTTACAAGAGGAGTAAGTACTAGATGTGAAGAGACCCCTTCTAGAACAGGAAGACGCCAAACTACTAGAAGTGAAAAGGTGGTTACAAGACAAGTAAGTACAGGACGTGGAGAGATCACTTCTAGAACAGGAAGACGCTCAGCTACTAGAAGTGAAGAGGAGGTTACAAAACAAGTAAGTTCTAAACGTGGAGTGAGCGAATCGAGGATGGGAAGTCGTGCAGCACCTGAAAGACAAATAAGTACTAGACGTGAAGCGGTGGTTTCGAAGACTGAAGGACGAACAACATCGAGAGGAAAAGTGACTACAAAACAACTAAGTACTACCCATGGAGAAGGGACTTTGAGACACTTAAATGTTAAAACTCGCAAGCCACCATGGCGCTAGTGATATTTAGAAATAACAGGGTGCATTCAGATATATTTCAATATCAACGAGTCAGAAGGAAAAAAAAAGATGAAATCTCGTAATTACAATTATTCGAATTATTTGACAAATGCATCGACTTAACGGTGGTCGATCAGATATCGATAACCACTATAATAAATCACGTTCAATAATAATTCAGATTCAATAAATTGAAAGTATAAATTATCCCTATTGATTTATTTATATATCTATATAACAGAATGTTGTGTGACAGGTCTATATCAGAGTATTAATGATACAATAAGAGAAGACTGAATTGACCATGTAATGGTGTTCAGCAGTCTTTTTCAAACAAATCTATGATGAAAACACCGTTCCGACTATGACCTCCCAGGCTTTTCTCTTTTCTCTTTTTTGATATCAGAGGCTACATTGTCTCAACTAATTTTAAGACGGTAAGGTACGATGAGAGGGAGATTTCGTTGGTATTTCTAGGAAAGAGGTGCAATTAATTGTTGAATCTGAAGTCGTTCACTTGGGCTTTAGTGAAGGTATCATCTGAAGGAATGGTCGGCAGTCTGAAGGGTTATAAGGGATATGAACGTTTCTCTTAAATACTTGGATTTATTAGGGTTAAGCACAAAGAACTGAGTGTCTATTTCTCTTTTCATATGAAAATAAGTTTCATCATTTACATTTCTGAAAATCTTTGCAAATCGTTAACCTTATAAATTCAGTGTATCTTTCATTTTACCCAATTTGAATATCTTTATATATAAAAGTGAAGTTGTGTGTCTGTCTCCTACGATTTAGATTACTAACTACTCCCACATTTTGCGGTGCAGTTTAATCAAAAGCGGGTATCTTATAGTCGTGATTCATATCGAGCCCTTCTGGGTATTAGCGCGCGTCTACAATGAGTCTACGATTTAAAAAAAATTTACCATCTTTTTTTCCCATTTTTAATGCATTTTTTGCTATTATATAAGGGAAGTAACTCTCTAAAAATGCTTATATAGTTATTTCCCTTACAAACCCGAGCAACGCCGGGCGATACTGCTAGTATACAATAAATAGAGTAACAAACGCCCATTCATTGTTCACATAACCATTGTTTATATAACCACCTTGGAAATGTCAGCCTATTCTGCATGTGATCAATGAAACTATTTTGTAAGGCAGCACGTTCATTTTTGTTTTGTAATTCCACAATTTTAGCCGAAATAATTTTGTGTGTAACTGAACGTTGAGTAAAAAACTTCAATATGTTAGGTTAAGCAGATTTACCACTACTGCCACCAACACCGACACCTCCCCCTTGTTGTCAGCGTCGTCGGCATCGATGTCGTGGCACTCCTCCTCCTCCTTCTTGTCGTCCTCCTCCTTCTTGTCGTCCTCCTCCTTGTTGTTCACCTCCTCCTCCTTGTTGTCCACCTCCTCCTTGTTGTCCACCTCCTCCTTGTTGTCCGCCTCCTCCTCCTTCTTGTTCTCCTCTTCCTTCTTGCCCCCATCTCCTCCTTCTTTCCCTCCTCCTCCTCCTCCTCCTTCTTTCCCCCACCTCCTCCGTATCCCCCTTCTTGCCCTCCTCCTCCTCATTCTCCCTCTTTCCCTCCTCCTCCTCTTCCTCCTCCTTCTTCTTCCCCTCCTTCTCCTCCTCTAGTAGCGCTAGAATACCACGACAATGCGGGGTCATTCCGAAAAGCTCTACCTGCCACGATTTCATCTCAATCGAAGGAGGGGAGCTTTCTCCGTCCGGGTTGCGGATCCGTGGAACAAGCTGCCAGACGAGATGGTGAAGATGCCGACGACCGCTTTGTTCAAAGCCTCCCTGGACCTCAAGTGGCCTGAACTCTTTACATGAACACCACCCTGTACTTAACTCCATGTCCCCCTACATGGCCTTGCTATTTGCTTTTGAGCCAAATTAACTAACTAACTAACTAACTAACAATGTATATTTTTTTTTACCATTGTGTCGTTAATTTATCAGAAATAGTATTCAATTCTCCCGCAAAGTCCACCAGACAAATTAAAATAAAGAATACATTTGATAGATAGTTCTAGATGAATTACATCCATTGCAAAAGACGAAATGGTCACGGCTAGAGCGCCGATGATCACAGGCTTACTGAATCACGGCTAATCTGGTGCTAAACAAGAAGTTTTATGTTTGTAGTATAATTGGTGAGTCAACTGAAGAAATACCAATACAGCGAATGGTGATGTGGTTATGCTGAGATAGAAATATTATTCAATACGAACGAAGGTCCAAAAAAAAAGTAACGAAAGACTATTTGTGAAAGACTATTTGTTTCCTTATATTTCTAGTCACATAAAAGCATCTTTAAATTATTCAGTATCTTTAAATTAGAGGCGCAATGGCCCAGTGGTTAGGGCAGCGGACTCGCGGTCGTAGGATCGCGGTTTCGATTCCCAGACCGGGCGTTGTGAGTGTTTATTGAGCGAAAACACCTAAAGCTCCACGAGGCTCCGGCAGGGATGGCGGTGATCCCTGCTGTACTCTTTCACCACAACTTTCTCTCACTCTTACTTCCTGTTTCTGTTGTACCTGTATTTCAAAGGGCCGGCCTTGTCACTCTCTGTGTCACGCTGAATATCCCCGAGAACTACGTTAAGGGTACACGTGTCTGTGGAGTGCTCAGCCACTTACACGTTAATTTCACGAGCAGGCTGTTCCGTTGATCGGATCAACCGGAACCCTCGTCGTCGTAATCGACGGAGTGCTTCCATCTTTAAATTGGTTTTGGTTGATATTTCTGTTGGTTCAGGGTGGATATAGCTGAGTGATAAACCTACTGATGCGAATGCTGTTCAATTTGAATATTTGTAATTAAGTAAGAAAGGTATTTGCGCTTGGCCTTTAAAGTTCGTCTGTGTTAGTGAGAGTGGTGTGGTTGATGTCCCTCTTAATCCTCAGTAGGGTAATGTTGCACGGAAGCCTACGTATTTACATTAGTGGATTTGGCTATTTGCGCGTGTCTCTACATGTATGTGTGTGCACGCGCGCATGGTGTGTGTATATATAAATAAGGGACCAGGGAGATCCGAGTGACTACTCGCAACTTCTCAATATACTAGTTGAATAGTGTGTGTGTGTGTGTGTGTGCACGTGTGTATATGCATACACGTGACTGAGTCATTTCTATGGAATATGGTGGATAAGTTAAGGTTTGGTTCTTAGTTGATCCAATTCATTCCACTTATCCCTTCACTTATCCCTTGTACATTGTATTCAGTAATGTCTGACGATAGGTAATAGCAGGTAACAGAAGGCGAGGAAGTACCTGCATCTTCCTGCGATGACCTAAAACTTGTGCGTGCATCGATGAGCGTGCATAAATGTGTGTGCTTCAGTATGTATGTGCGATTATGTTACTTTATGAATATGTGTGTATGTGTGCACCTTATATTTATGTTGGTTGAGTGCCGACCTCAAATGGTCGACTTCGTTTTTTATTCTATGAATTCGATGTTAATCGACTAAGCCTCTCCCTCCAAATTTTAGGCCTTGTGTTTATATTAGAAATAATATTCATCTGTATTACTCATGGAATATATAGAATCTGGCGAATTCCTAAGACGAGGAGGCGAAGTGCAACCTGACGTTTCGTTCAGCAACGTTACATTATATTCCCGCCATTTTATAAATTTATCTAAATTGATCAATCTCACAATATGTTTTGCTAGCGCAGACCACCATCATTTCCATTTTACTTTTGTTTTTCTTCTTTACTGCTGTTTAATATTCCTGATATTTATCAGAGATTCTTTTCTTAGTTCATATCCTGCCCTGATCAACTTTACCTTTCATTCCCCGCGGAATCGATAGAAACAAAGTACTCGACAATCTCACTCCTTGTGTTTTAATTAGAAACAGCTGGCGAGCTGGTAGAATCGTTAGCGCACCGGACAAAATGCTTAGCGGCATTTGATCCGTCTCTACTTTCTGAGTTCAAATTCCGCCGAGATCGACTTTGCTTTTTATCTTTTCGGGGTCGATGAAATAAGTACAAATTGAACAGTGGGGGTCAATGTAGTCGACTAGTTCTCTCCCTCCGAATTTCAGTTCTTGTGTTTATATTAGAAAGGATTATTATTATTATTGAGGGAGAGAGCAGTGCATGCCATGAAAGTGACACTGGGATAAAATATACGAAGCCCAGTATACCCATCATGACTACCCGTCTGATAAGAGTACACTAGGCACATGCATCACAACCATATGTGCGCGATATGGTGATCTCATATCAAGATAAACAGCACATGACCTTGCAGGTGGGACCCAGTTAGAATTTTCTTCTGGTCGAGTAACACATCCCGCTCAAAAGGTCCCTGAATAAGGGTTGTTTAAGGATGTTGAACGAACTACCCATGTTTCCAAAGGTGAATTATTCAAACCCCAAAGAATCCCTCTCAACACATGACTATGATGCTCCCCACCTACTTCTGCTCGTGATAAGAAATGCACATATCGTTAGCCACTAAGGGACATGCTCAATTGGTTAAGATCAAACAACTGACAAGCAAATCTGTGGTATTGAGCAGAATATTTGCAGTAGCCCATCTTTTATACCAAGACGTATTATTATTATTATTATTATTATTATTATTATTATTATTATTATTATATTATTATTATTATTATCATTATTATTATTATTATTATTATTATTATTATTATTATTATTATTATTATTATTATTATTATTATTATTATTTTTATTATTATTATTATTATTATTATTGAGGGAGAGAGCAGCGCATGCCATCAAAGTGACACTGGGGTACAAATATATGAAGCCAAATATACCTATCATGGCCACCTGTCTGATAAGGTTACATCAGGCACATGCATCACAACCATATGTGCGCAACATGGTGATTTCATGTAGAAATATTCAGCGCATGACCTTGCAGGTGGGGCCCACTTAGAATTTTCTTCTGGTCGAGTTGCTCATTACACTCAAAGGGTCCTTGAATAAGGGTTGTTTAAGGATGATGAATGAAACACCACATTTCCAGAGGTGAATTAGTCAAACCCTAAAGAATCCCTCTCAACACATGACTATGATATTATCCAACAACTCCTGCTCAAGATCAGAGGTGCACATATCGTCATCCACCAAGGGACACGCTCATCTAGTTAAGGTCAGGCAATTGGCAAGCAAATCTGCGGTATTGAGCAGAATAGTTACTGTAGCCCAGCTTTTACACCAAGACAGAACATGTACATAACACTTCCAATCAGTTAATATCAGAAGCCACGAGAGTCACTGCCTCGTATTGCATCAGGCACGTACTATTATTATTTCTTGTAAAACTTTCAGCTTATTTTACTGGGTATCAGAGAAAGTATCAGCTACCCACAGCCAGCAGACTAAGGGGATAGAACCCTACTGAGAACTCTAGCAGTTTCCAAGTAATGGTGATTTCCCTTTGCACCTATCTCTTTCTAGCCACATTGGTAGTTGAGTGCTTATACTTCCAAGCGCACCAGTCACTATCGGTACCACGACCACTCTCTTCATTACCCACAACCTGCATATTCCCCACTTCAGTTCATCATAGACGATCATTTTTATTTCTTTGACCCTGTTGTTACCAGGTCATGCTTTGTCGATTATCAGGCATGTTTTTTTCTTTTCTGTTTACCACAACGTCAGGTTTCTGATATCTAATCTGACAGTCACAACCTGTCAGTCACATTGAATCACACAGGATTTTGAACCACACAGGATTTTGAACCAGACAGGATTTTGCAGTCCTCATTCTCAGTAACTCCTTCTGGGATTTGGTTACACCACGTCTTTGATCTTTTTAGGCCATAATTTCTACACAGCCCGCAATGGATCATTCTTGCTCATTGTCATGTTGTCTTTTGTATTCTCATTGTGTTACACTGTTTCTCCCCTCTCTACACATTCTGTATTTGTCTCTCTCAGTTGTGATATCAATTCTGCACTTCACATAGTTTGTCCTCAAAACTTGTTCTTGTGCTGCGCATTTATAAGTGCCTCTATTTCTATCTTCAAGTCACTCTGCATCCATAATCAACGGTAACTGTTTTTGTGCTCGTATCTCTTACAAACTCATCAGACATTTTCCCTTTCAGTGCCATTTCTCTTTTCGTGTTCTTTTACTCGTTAAATTTCTCCTCCTTAACACAATTATCAATTTTGGTGATTCTAGTCATCTTCACAGGTATCAACAATTGCTCCACAACATTTTTTTTTATATACCATCCTAAACTGTTTCCCTCTGACTCAACACAATCCTGAAAACTGATCAGACTTCCCCCACTCTTTCTTCTGGATAAATACAACCTACCAGTATCACTTTGGGATGGAATGCTCCGTGCATTGTTAATAATTTCCGTGTCTTCGTATTCATACTCATCACTTTCTTTCCGGTTTATGATAGCTGATTAAATTATTATTATTGTTATTATTATTATTATTATTATTATTATTATTATTATTATTATTATTATCCTCTCCCTCCTCCTCCTCCTCCTCCTCCTCTTCATCATCATCATTATTATTATTATTATTATTATTATTATTATTATTATTATTATTATTATCCTCTCCCTCCTCCTCCTCCTCCTCTTCATCATCATCATCATCATTATTATTATTATTATTATTATTATTATTATTATTATTATTATTATTATTATTATTATCCTCTCCCTCCTCCTCCTCCTCCTCCTCCTCTTCATCATCATCATCATTATTATTTTATTATTATTATTATTATTATTATTATTATTATTATTATTATTATTATTATTATCCTCTCCCTCCTCCTCCTCCTCCTCCTCCTCTTCATCATCATCATCATCATTATTATTATTATTATTATTATTATTATTATATTATTATTATTATTATTATTATCCTCTCCCTCCTCCTCCTCCTCCTCATCATCATCATCATCATCATTATTATTATTATTATTATTATTCAGTAGTTTTATTTTTATAACGTACTTTCACTTCACTACCGAGCGCAGCTCTGTGTGCCTTAGGTATGTGCTGTGATTTGTTGTGATGCTCTGATGGTTATTGTATGGAAAGTGTTCTGCGTTGGATGTGTGCAGTGCCTAGTAGTGCAATTTTCTGTATGTTATATGTGTTTGTAAGTCCTGGTGTTTTTGTTATGTATTTGTCTGAATATCTTTTTATCATGCCTAATGCACCTACTATGATAGGAATAGTTTTTTGATTACTTTACTTTTTATATTATCATAATCATTAGGCTCCCTTTCGTTGTTTCCAGGTTTTAGCTTTGTGTCGCTTTCCTTCTTATTTATATGTTTGTTTGCCGTGTTTTGGCTTGCTGTTTGTCGTGTTTTACCGTTTCAGTGTTTATAATATTGGGCATTGTTGTGTGGCTTCTATCTACATTTTCCTGGTGTATTTTTTCTTTTAGATGTTCTATTTCTATTTCTGATATTTTTTTTTCGTTGAGAATGTATCTTCGTACGTTAGCTAATTTATTAGGGTTCATTGCTGTATCCAAGTCTATATTTATGTTATTTTCCTTCCATATTTTATATGTATGTGTTGTTGTGTTTTCATTTTTTGGGTAGAGCACTGCTGTGAAGTATACTGTGTGTAGGATAGAAATGTATTCCTCACGTGTCCATTTATGTCTTTTGGGTTTTATTTGCGGGACATGAGGAACAACGTCCGGCCCATTATTTTGACGGTCGTCATTTTCGTAGGGTACCGGTCCGTTCATTTCTGTTGTCACATTATTTCGCACGTGTAGTTTTTCGTACATTTTGTGTTGTAAGTTTAAAGTACGTACCTCCCGATTGTTATTCTTGGGTTGAATAATATCGGTGGTATTTAATTTCTTCGTAGTTTCTTTGTACATGGTGTTTGGGGTCGGGGATGAACTGGTGTTGATGGATCGTAATGTTTCACGCATGTTTACATGTGTTGTGTTAGAGGTGGAGATGATATCGAGTCAATACATCATTTCGTTTCGAAAATAGTAATAAATTTCAATGAGTATTACTTACTCGGATACAGTCCAATCCGTTGTTAGTAAATCTTTGGCTCCATACGATGTCCTTGTTTTCGATGTTTGTGGATTATTATTATAATTATTATTATTATTATCCTTATTATTATTATTATTATTATTATTATATTATTATTATTATTATTATTATTATTATTATCCTCCTCCTCCTCCTCCTCCTCCTCCTCATCATCATTATTATTATTATTATTATTATTATTATTATTATTATTATTATTATTATTCATTAGTTTTATTTTTATAACGTACTTTCACTTCACTACCGAGCGCAGCTCTGTGTGCCTTGGGTATGTGCTGTGATGCTCTGATGGTTACTGTATTGAAAGTGTTTTGCGTAGGATGTGTGCAGTGCCTAGCAGTGCAATTTTCTGTATGTTATATGTGTTTGTAAGTCCTGGTGTTTTTGTTATGTATTTGTCTGAATATTTTTTTATCGTACACAATGCGCCTGCTATGATAGGAATTGTTTCTGTTTTTAGATTCCACATTCGGGTTACCTCTATTTCTTGCTCATTCGGGTTACCTCTATTTCTTCTTCTTCTTCTTCTTCTTCTTCTTCTTCTTCTTCTTCTTCTTCTTCTTCTTCTTCTACTCATCCCCCCTCCTCCGCCACCTTCTTCTTCTTCTTCTTCTTCTTCTTCTTCTACTCCTCCCCCTCCTCCCCCTCCTTCGCCCCTTCTTCTTCTTCTTCTTCTTCTTCTACTCACCCCCTCCTCCCCCTATTCCGCCACCTTCTTCTTTTTCTTCTTCTTCTTTTTTCTTTTTCTGATTCTTCTTCTTCTTCTTCCTCTTCTTATTCTTCCTCTTCTTCTACTCCTCCCCCTCCCCCTCCCCCTCTCCCCCTCCCTCCACTCCCCTCCTCCCCCTCCTCGCCCCTTCTTCTTCTTCTTCTTCTTCTTCTTCTTCTTCTTCTTTATCATATTTGTTAGGCAGCATGATTTCCTGTTTGTATTTGTCAGCTTCCTTAAATACTGAGAACAGTTTTTTTGTTATGCTCGTGTTTTGCGGTTATTTGTATCAGGTATTTTTGCAGTCCTATGGTGGTTATTTTATAATAGTTTTCCAGCTGTATAAGGCCTCTACTACCTTCTATACGTTGTATATATAGCCTTTCTATGTCAGATTTTGGGTGATGCATCCTAAATCCTGTCATTATTTTTCTTGTTTTCCTGTCTATTTTGGTTAGTTCATTTAGTGTCCAATTAAGGATATTATAGCTGTAACTTATAACTGGGACGGCTAAAGTGTTAATACCTATTATCTTGTTTTTAGCATTGAGCTCCGTTTTTAGTATTGATCTAACTCGTCTATAGTATTCTTTCTTTATTTTCTCTTTCATTTGTGTGTGTTGTATCATATCTAGTTCATGGATTCCTAAATATTTGTATGTCTGGATTTGGTCTAATTCTCTTATTTCATTGGTTTTATCTAGTGTGATGTTGCTACTCTTAACTAGTTTCCTTCTTTTCAGGGCTACTTTGGCAAATTTTTCTAATCCAAATTTCATATCTATTTCTTTGGTAAATCTATGTACTGTCTGTAGTAGTGTTTCCAGCTGTTTGCCATTTGTAGCGCATAGGTTTAGGTCATCCATATATAAAAGGTGACTGATCGTTTTGCCGTAACATTTGTATCCGCATCCAGTTCTATTTAGCATATCAGATAGAGGTGTCAGTGCCAAGCAGAAAAGGAGTGGAGAGAGCGTGTCTCCCTGGAATATTCCTCTTTTAAAGGGGATGGTTTGGTTTTCACGAGTCCCACTTGTTTGGAGCTGTAGCACTGTCTGCCATTTATTCATGGAGTGTCTTATGAATTTTATAATTATTGTTGCTACCTTGTTAATGGTTAGCGTTTCGAGGATCCACGTGTGGAGAATGCTATCAAAAGCCTTTCGGTAGTCGATCCAGGCCATACTGAGGCCTTTCTTCTTTCTGCGGCTGTCTTCAGTTATGGCTTTATTGATCATTAGTTGATCTTTACAGCCATATGAGACCTTGCAGCATCCTTTCTGCTCTTCTGGGAACATCAATTCTGTTAGCAGCATTTAATTCTGAGTTTAAGACCATTCTTAACCTTCGATAGCTTTGCTTGCGGATTTTCTCTTTCATTTTAGAGTGCTGGATACCATCACCTTCATTGGTTTCTCTGATATTTAGCAGTGGTAGTATCAAGTTCTATGTTTTCTGCCTTTATGAAAGTAGCTTTGAAAGTAGCCTTTGCAAATTTATCAAGTTCAAATTCTTGACCTGTATCAGAGCTGACTTCTTTGACAATATTCAGAAACTCCTCTAATTCTTTGTCGTTTTTGGTAAACATTTTAGATCATCCATATAGAGTAGATGATTAATTTTCTGGTCAAAGATCTTATGCCCTCTCTTGGCATTATTTAGTTGCGTGGATAATGGGAACATAGCGAGGCAGAATAGTAATGGTGATAATGAGTCACCTTGAGAGATACCACAGGTGGTATTGATGTCTGGTGAGGTGGTGTGTCCTTGTGTATGGTTTAAAATGAGGTTGGTTTTCCACGAATTCATGATTAATTTTTAAAAGTTCACAATTGTTGGAGCTATCTTGTAAATTTCCAGGGCCTTGTTGATCCATGCACAGGGAACACTGTCAAAAGCCTTCTTGTAATCTATCCAAGCGGTGCTAAGGTTTCTGTGTTTGGATTTACAATTTTCAGTGACCATTTTATCAATCAACAATTGGTCCTTACATCTAAATGAACACTTTTTACATCCTTTTTATTCCACTGGAAATATCTTCCTGTTGTCCATGAATTCATATGCTCTATTCGCTATTATAGATGTTAATAATGTATATATGGTGGTGAGGCATGTTATGGGGCGATATTTTGGCGGGGTTAGTAGTTTCTTCTGTTTTTGGTAAAAGATATGTAATCCTTTCTGTAAGCCACTTTGGGTATTAGATATTATTATTAAGACGACGAGCTCGCAGGATCGTTATGTGCGCATGTGCGTATATGTGCATGTATGGGTGGGTGAGTGTCTGCAGCTGGTATTTTATGTGCGCCTGCATGTGTGTTTATGGAAGTGCATGCATATTTGTTACATAAAACCGCTGTATGTATAACATTCCGAACGCATAGTAATTGTTTGTTATGTTGTTGATGTATGGCAGCTATAAAACATTCTTATATTTGATCATATTAAACTAAAATATATTTTTATCTTAAAATATTCACAATATGCTTTCAGAGGACTTCTGCAAACGCTCAATGCAAAATCAACTGCCATAAGTGTGGTGAACATTCATAAAATACATTAACTGTGATTACTCATTGATATAAATTTTACTCCAAGGATGAAAGCAATTTAATATCAAACTAATTAAGTTTCGTACCAAGTCTTGAAGCCAATGTCAATAGGATTCGTAAATGAAAGCAAGTATCCCTGTGTGTGTAACGGGAACATTTTAGGTGGCTTAGATCAATTGGTTAAAAGGTGAACCGCACAAGTAATATTAAATTAAGATTACATTATATAGGATTTCACTATTCAAATATCGGATATTTCACAAAGAGATAAATTCACTGAATAAACAATAAAAAAAAGTCAACTTCTGATTTGGTTTTGTGTTAGATATATATATATATATATATAATATATATATATATATATATATATATATATATATATATAAAATATGCTTGCCTTAAAGTCTTCAAATGCTTACAAATTCTGGGAAAGACTCGAGATATATTGCGAAACAACCTCTGAAGAGCTTCTTTCTGATCAAAGCGGATGGTGCAAATTTGAAAAAAGCAATGAAGTAATTTTTGAAGAGTTTCTAATTGAAGTAATCATCTCAAGATTGGTTGACAAAACCTTTCATAGAAGTTCGAAAGGCCCCGAACAGCCACAGAAACAACTCAGCTGGTCTGAAGCTACTGACAATAAAGTCGATGAAGAGTTTTCAGAAGAGGAGAGAAAATGCTTTAAAATAATCGAGGAATCTCAAGCGGAAGTTTATGAAGATTTGGCGGAAGACGAAAAAACAGCAAGACTTTTACAATCCCATTTGCATCACCAACTTCCTTGTACACCGCTCCAAATTAGAATGCCACAAATTTTCATTAGTGGTGGACAGTATAAATCAAAGTCTTCATATGAAATACCTCGACCTCAAACGAGGACTGACAGAAATCCCCGTAGCTATCAAAGACATCCAACAACACCAATGACATCATTTACAGAAGAGGAAAAATTTTACAAGTTTCCATCTGCAAGAGAAGGATGGAGTTGTTTGATCTTACCTAGAGCGCAGCAAAGAAGCACAATAAAAGTTCCAAGCACTGGTCAAGAAGATATATCAAGTTACTCTACAAGTTGGTCAGAACCACGAAGTCCAGTCCATTATATGAGAATGGATGAACTTTGGGCTAATCTAGAAAAGGATAAAGCAGACGGAGCAGAAAGCGTAGCATTCACTGTTGTACCACCCACCTATCCGGAATTGAAGGCATATCCTGCAGGTCAAACGATGCTTAAACGTTCAAGACTACCCGTAAGAATAAAAAACCTTCCCTTTAACCGTCACACGACGTCTTCACGAATACCCGTAGATACGATGCCTTCAAGAATACCCAGAAGAACAGAACGCCTGCTTAAAAGCCGTGCGATGCCTCCAAAAATACCCGCTAGAATAGAACGCTTACGCAAAAGAGGTGCTATGTCTTCAAGAATACCCCTGAGAACAGAATACTTACCTAAAAGATATACGATGCCTTCAAGTGTACCTCTAAGAAAAGAATACTTGCCTAAAAGCTATACGATGCCTTCACGAATACCCATAAGAACAAAACGCTTACTTAAAAGAGGTGTGTTACTCTCAACAAAACCCGCTCGAACAGGACGCTTATTTGGTGCTATGCCTTCAAGAATACCCGTAAGAAAAGAACTCTTACCTCGTAGACGTCGTGTGAAGACTGTAACTTTTGCAGAGCTTCCTCATCGAATATATAAAGCATCACCTGTCACGAAAGCAATGCGAAGCGGTATGCAAACAAGAAGATGGAATACTTTACAAGAGCCATACCAACTTCCAAGACCTAGTAAAGAATATGATTTAAGACAGGCGGCACAAAGACAAGCTGTCAAAAGTATGAGAGATTTAGCAATCGAAAAACACCGTGCGAAGGTTTCTGGCAAGAGAACAATACCAAGCGCTAGGGAGGCACAAATGGCAGCTCTGGAAAAGATAAGGGCTGCAGAGGCAGTAAAAAGACAAGCCGAGAAAAGAATGAGGGATTTAGAAATCGAAAACCAACGTGCGAAGGCCTCAGCCAAGGAAACAGTACTAAGCCCTGAGGAAGCACAAAGAGCAGCTCTCGAAAGGATAAGGTCTGCAGGAATCGATAAAGTCTTTGAGATAGTCTATGGCAGAAAACCATCGGTAACTATAGATATAGTACCAAGCAGCCTACAGGCAGACATAGAACCACTACCAAGCAGTCCACAGGATTCAGGCAAGAAAATACCAAGCCCTACCAAAATAATACAGGATGAAATACAACAGCGACATCAATGTTTGATGGATCGTATTGATGAATATAATGACAGAGTAGATACACTAGACCATTATATGGAAAGGATAAAGGATTCACAAGAGCCATACGTAGTTCCAGAACGTTTTGATGAACTTGCTATCAGAGAGGCGGCAGCTTCCAGAGAATTGGAAGCTGTCAGAGAGGCGGCAAATAGACAACTTCAAGATCTGATGGAAATGCGTTCTAGATCACGGAGAACTTACCCGCGAGTTTCAGTTCCAGATCTTAATAGAGAAGCTCCCAGAGAATTTGAAGCTGTCAGAGAGGCGGCAAATAAACAACTTCAAGATCTGATGGAAATACGTTCTAGATCACAGAGAACTTATCCGCGAGTTTCAATTCCAGATCTTAATAGATTATCTTCCAGTGAATTGGAAGCTATCAGAGAGGCGGCAAATAGACAACTTCAAGATCTGATGGAAATGCGTTCTAGATCACAGAGAACTTACCCGCGAATTTCAGTTCCAGATCTTAATAGAGAAGCTCCCAGAGAATTTGAAGTTGTCAGAGAGGCGGCAAATAGACAACTTCAAGATCTGATGGAAATACGTTCTAGATCACAGAGAACTTATCCGCGAGTTTCAATTCCAGATCTTAATAGATTATCTTCCAGAGAATTGGAAGCTATCAGAGAGGCGGCAAATAGACAACTTCAAGATCTGATGGAAATGCGTTCTAGATCAGAGAGAACTTACCCGCGAGTTTCAATTCCAGATCTTAATAGAGTAGCATCAACCGCAGCTCCACTTTACAATGTGGCGGAACTTAGTAATAGAGGAGAAAAAAGGACTGGGAAACTTCATTCAGATCGTCTTTATTCTTCACGTTTGAATTATGAAGCAAGACCGAAGCTATCTGCAGCAGAGCGCCGTACATGGAACGAGGCACGACCAGTGGGGTCTAAAATCAGATATATCAGTCATCTTAGCCAAGGTACTGAGCCAAGGTTATCATTCAAGGCTCCTCGAGGTACAGTGAGTTCAAGAACTTCCTTAGAAGGTACACGTCACGCATGCCCAATTCATAGTATGAGACTTCCAAGACCACAAGGAACTCGTCGTTCGAGAACGTTGAGTATAGAAAAGTTTCCTAGAGACTTCCAAGAATATTATTAAAACTAAAAAAAAAGCAAAATAAGTGAAATACACAAACATAAAGTTATTCGAATTATTTTACAAATATATTGAAATTAACGGTGGTCGATCAGATATCGATAACCACTACAATAAATCACGTTCAATAATAATTCAGATTCAATAAATTGAAAGTATAAATTATCCCTATTGATTTATTTATATATCTATATAACAGAATGTTGTGTGACAGGTCTATATCAGAGTATTAATGATACAATAAGAGAAGACTGAATTGACCATGTAATGGTGTTCAGCAGTCTTCTTCAAACAAATCTATGATGAAAACACCGTTCCGACTATGACCTCCCAGGCTTTTCTCTTTTCTCTTTTTTGATATCAGAGGCTACATTGTCTGAACTAATTTTAAGACGGTAAGGTACGATGAGAGGGAGATTTCGTTGGTATTTCTAGGCATCGATGTCGTGGCACTCCACCTCCTCCTTCTTGTCCTCCTTCTCCTTCTTGTCGTCCTTCTCCTTCTTGTCGTCCTCCTCCTTCTTGTCGCCCTCCTCCTTCTTGTCCTCCTTCTCCTTCTTGTCGTCCTCCTCCTTCTTGTCGTCCTTCTCCTTCTTGTCCCCCCTCCTCCTCCTCCTTCCTCCTTTCTTCTTCTTCTTCTTCTTCTTCTTCTTCTCCTTCTTCTTCTTCTTCTCCCCCTCCTCCTCCTCCTCCTTCTTCTTCTTTTTCTTCTTCTTCTTCTTCTTCTTCTTCTTCTTCTTCTTCTTCTTCTTCTTCTTCTCCATCATGTTTGTTAGGCAGCATGATTTCTCCTCCTCTAGTAGCGCTAGAATACCACGACAATGTATATTTTTTTTTTACCAATGTGCAGTTAATTTATCAGAAATAATATTCAAATCTTCCGCAAAGTCCACCAGACAAATTAAAACAAAGAATACATTTGACAGATAGTTCTAGGTGAATTACACCCATAACAAAAGACGAGATGGTCACGGCTAGAGTGCCGATGATCATAAGATTACTGACTCACGGCTAATCTAGTGCTAAACAAGACGTTTTGTTTGTAGTATAATTGGTGAGTCAACTGATGAAATACCTATTTCTTTACTACCCACAAGGGGCTAAACACAGAGGGGACAAACAAGGACAGACAAACGGATTAAGTCGATTACATCGACCCCAGTGCGTAACTGGTACTTAATTTATCGACCCCGAAAGGATGAAAGGCAAAGTCGACCTCGGCGGAATTTGAACTCAGAACAACGACAGACGAAATACGGCTACGCATTTCGCCCGTCGTGCTAACGTTTCTGCCAGCTCGCCGCCTTCAACTGATGAAATACCAATACAGCGAATGGTGATGTGGTTATGCTGAGATAGAAATATTATTCAATAGGAAGGAAAGTTTAAAAAACACCCAACACAACGAAATATTTTCTAATCACATAAACGATGTGTAAAATTTAGGCATCTTTAAATTATTTGACACGTAGTAAGCTTCTGTTGGAAGATCTGTTTCATCTTGGTTAAATCGTAACCTGGCAGCGCAGTGACGGGTTATGACTAGTTTATCTTAAAAGACGTCACCTGGGTGTCCTAGCATACTCTGATTTTTTGAATGTTTAGTGTCTTTACTTTCTAAGGATTGTACAAAAAGTTGTTATGGTCTCATAAGGGTTCTAGTTTCCGCAAAATTATAACTAAGAACATTTTGGTATATTGTGTACTAGATATTGGTATATTGCATACTAA
The DNA here is from genome assembly GCF_006345805.1 of Octopus sinensis. Lineage (NCBI taxonomy): Eukaryota > Metazoa > Mollusca > Cephalopoda > Octopoda > Octopodidae > Octopus > Octopus sinensis. Next base: position 33,262,783 of record NC_043012.1, read on the forward strand.
GTTTTCTCCATATCCAATTCTACAAATATACAGAGAGATTTGTCCATTATAGGACCTCACCAGGGTTACTGTCTGTACTCAATAGTCAGTAATATAAGTTCACACACGCGCGCACGCAAACATACACACACAAACACAAATACACACACACACACACATTAGATGAACTTATAGAAGTATTTATGTCTTCGGAACAAGTCGCAAGAACGATCTCTTTGGAATTTTTTTTTTCTCAAAGGATAATCTTGAATAAAACCATTTCGAATGTATCGACATCTCTTAATATAATAATGAGCGTAGTGTTTTTATACATTTGTCCAAAATCACGCAGTAGGAGGGAGTGAAAGAAAGATGTAGTATAAGTGAAGGGAGAGGAAAGAAAATAGTAATTCAGTGAAGGAGAAGTAGTGAGAGTAATAGCTATGACTGACAGGGTGTGAGAGAAAGCAATAGCAATGAGATAGAGGAAGTGGTAGGAGAGCGTCGCATTCACCACACGTCATTGCGGTAAAGTGAGTGTAAATTGCTGCGATACAAATGTAGTTCGTGAGTGTGTTTATATTTTTGTCATTGTATACATATATTTATATTTATATATGTATGTATGTATGCATGTATGTATGTATGTATGTATGTATGTATGTATGTATGTATGTATGTATGTATGTATGTATGTATGTATGTATGTATGTATGTATGTATGCATGTATGTATGTATGTATGCATGTATATATATATATATATATGTATATATATATATATATATATATATGACCGCGTGTGTGCCATTGGCGATTTTTTTCCTCCGTCTTCCCTTTCTTGGATCTTTCCTTTTCCTATGTTTTTGACGAAGAGCTCCGCTCGAAACATTAAATTCTCCTTCTTTCCTTCTTTCCTGAGCGTCCAATAACACTATACTTGTTCCACGTCCTCACGTTGTGTTTTCTCTTTGTTTTCATGTTTGGATTAACTATATATATATATATATAATATATATATATATATATATATATATATATATATATATATATATATATGTGTGTGTGTGTGTGTGTGTGTGTGTGTGTGTGTGTGGTGTGTATGTATATGTTGTAATGAAGGAAATATAACAAAGTTAACAATCAAATATGTATTCTTTATTCCAAATAAGACAAATGGGAAAAGTCTCTTCTTGAAATAAATAATAACATTGTTAGATCATCATTAGTAAGAAACTGTTGATACTACCATATCCGGCACATCCCACTACATTATATATGCCCGCAGAGGCATCCCTATGAAATAGGCTTAGAGGAACACTGACAAGAATAAATTCAAAGGGGAACTATTTTGTTTACATTCTACGAAAATCATTTGCTCTAATATTTCGGTTCCATTGTGTGTGTGTGTGTATGTGTGTGCATGTGTGTGCGTGCGTGTGTGTGTTTACAGTATTTACAGTGCTTGTTATCATTTCACTTACAATTTTAGTTGAACCCAATCAATGGTTTATTCAATGGGACCCGGATCTTAGTGCTGTCCATCAATGATTTTTTTCATTCATGGAAAAATACTCAACGGGAGTAATAAAGGAGAGAAGGCCTTTATTCTGTGCATCAATTTCCCTTTAGCATGAGTAGACGACAGTTTCCTGTTATCCCAGCATTTGCAATGACTATAAACAAATCAGGAGGACGGAGCTTTAATGATGTTGGTACCATCTTACCGTTACCAGTATTCAGCCATGGACAACTTTATGTCGCATTGAGTAGAAGTAGAAACAGGAATATTAAAATCTTAATAAAAGACCATCCAAAACAAGGCGAACTCATTGGTGGTAGGGTCTTCACTAGAAACGCGTTGTCGAAGCAATTGCTAAGATAAAGGTTGTAATCTTTCAATTTTATTTTTATTTTCCGTATCATTTCATTCCGTCATTTCTGACGGCAAGGATACTCCAGTGAGTGAGATGAAAAATGTGAGATCACCAGACTAAGTTCCTTTCTGTATTGCGTGTCTATCTAAGTGTATATATGTGGGATCGAGTGTCCTCATGCATGTATGTGTGCTTTCATGCACATGTATATGTGTGCAGGTGTGTGTGTGTGTCTACAGTATATGTGTGGATATGCGTATGGCGTCCGTATTCTGCTTATGTGTTTGTGTATGTGTCTAAGTATAAACGTGTTAGTTACATCAATCTACTATATGTATGAAATACCGAACGCATAGTGATGAGTTGATATGTTGTATGACAACTATAAAACATTTTATATCCAGTCATATTAAACTAAAATATATTTTTATCTTAACATATTCACAATAGGCTTTGAGAGGACATCTACAAACGCTCAATACAAAATCAACTGTGTGGTGAACATTCATAAAACATATTAACCGTGCATCCTCATTGATATTAATGTTACTCAAAGAATGAACTTAAGTCGGGTAGGTTTTAATGATGACAGTATTCTAGATGAAAGACAGTTATATGAAGGACAGTTATTGCCTTTAGCATCGTCTACGCCCCAAAAAAGTAGAAAGAGAACTGAGAGCTTGTCACAACTTCATCCACATCTAACTTATGATGAAGCAAAACGGCCCGAATTTGAGGATGATAGGCAAAGAAATCTCCAACAGGGTGACGCAAGAATATCATCTCTATCAAGGTCTGGAGTAACTCCACCAGGAGCTACAGCGAGTGACAGAGTGTCATCAGTTAAGCGTGATGAAAATATTTCAGATGAAAGAACTTTATGGCCTTCCCACGCGATAGATACGCCCACAAAATATAGAGAGAGACTTGCACGTTTATCTTCACGTCCTCAACGTGTAACAAACGGTGCAGCAAAATGGCCCGAAGTTGCGGACACTACGGCTTTGTCTCAAATAGAATTTCCACAGGAAAAGGAAATCGACGAATTGATTGAAACACACCCTGATAGAATTTCGAAACAAAAACCATTAACTCCCGTTGGCCCTATACCCTGGGAAAATATTCTGCGAAAGCAGGACTCATCTTACAAGTTTCCCTCCGTTGACCTAAGTTGGTCCCAGATGCTTCTTAGTGATGATGAAATTCCCAGTGGGCGACGAAAGAGGAGGCGTTCACATGAACCCAGTATAGTCCATGATTCTTTAACACCTCGTAGACTATCAGATATTTCATATGTTTACCAAGAACCTCACCTAGACTTAATAAATGTATCTCCTGCAATTGACGAATTATTTCGAGACGTAACTCCTTCAAGGCCTGGAGAACCTCCACCAGGAGATACAGCTAGCCTCTCACCAGTTAAGTATGATGAAAACGAAAGCGTTATTGAAGAAGAGATAGATAGACTTGATGAAATGAGGAGCGTTATTGAAAAAGAGATCGATATACTGGATGAAAAAAGGAGTGTTACTGAAGAAGAGATTGATAGATTGGATGAAATGAGGAGTGCTGCTGAAGAAGAGATCGATAGACTGGATGAAATTAGGAACGCTACTGAAGAAGAGATCGATAAACTGGATGAAATTAGGAGCGCCATTGGGAAAGAAACCTACAGATTGGATGAAATGAGGGGTGCTACTGAAGAAGAGATCGAAAGAGCGGATGAAAAAAGAAGCGTTACTGAAGAAGTGATCGATGGACTGGATGAAATGAGAAGCGTTACTGAAGAGATCGATGGACTGGATGAAAAGAGGAGCGTTACTGAAGAAGAGATCGATAGACTGGATGAAATTAGGAACGCTATTGGAACAGAAATTGAAAGACTGGATGAAATTAGGGGTTTTACTGAAGAAGAACTCGAAAGACTGGATGGAATGAGAAGCGTTACTGAAGAAGAGATCGATAGACTGGATGAAATGAGGAGCGTTATTGAAACACAAACTGAAAAGACAGACGATAGAATTTCGCCACAAAGGCATCACAAATATCTGTCCGAAACATTACCAGCACTACAACGCAGTCCTTTACGCATAACCCCTGATTATCCTCTTTCTCGCACATTACCAATCGTTAAAATATCAGAGTTTTCAGACCCTTACCGTCCTGCCACTCGTGCTAGCATCCCCCCCAAATCTCAAATGTCACCACGTTACCGACAGCCACAAGAAATATTATTACGCACTTCCACTGATGCTAGTGTATCACCAGTCAGTTCCGAGGAACCCAGTTTGTTATCAGATGACCTTATAGATCAGTCACTATCACCTTTCAGCAAAATATCTGACATTTCTTTAATTTTGTCAGAACCTAGTGTAAACGTACCATACGAAGATTCTGAAAGTATAGTTCCTGGGGTGTTCCCAGAGAATATTCCAAATATTTTAGAAGCATACGAAGAAAAAGATTCTGAAAGCGTTTTGCGTGATATTTTTGCTCTACCACCTATTTCAGATGAATTTCAAGAAGAGGATGCTAAAGATGAAGGTTCGAGCCATTATGAGAGTTGGGAAGAGTTTCCAGAGGAGGAATATATTACAAGCATTCCGGAAGAATCTAAGCAAAATACCGAAAGGGTATTACAAGCAATTGCAGATCTATCATCGATTGAGGGAGATTCTGAAAACGCAGTGTTTGCATCTCAAATAACAAAACCAAGTCCTTTAGATTTAGGTGTGAAACAACTGTTTAGCAAGTTACGTTCATTTATTGCCTATAAATTATCGATTGGGGAAGATCCAAATGCAGAGCTTCCTGAAGAAGAAGATACCCGTGGAATTTACTTAGCTGTAAAGAATCTGCATGAAAGGATGCATGCGGAAGATCGCCTTCAATCGAACTTAGCTAAGCCGGAAGTTGGAGAAAAAGAGACTTCACCGGTTAGAGTACGAAAGCCTAGAGTGACAAAGCCAAAAGTACCAAAGACTAAAGGGCCAGAACCTACAACGGCTAGAGTACGAAAGCCGAGAGTACCAAAGCCTAGAGTTCCAAAGTCTTCACCGGTTAGAGTACCAGAGCTATCACCAGTTAGAGAACCAGAACCTACAACGGCCAGAGTACGAAAGCCGAGAGTACCAAAGCCTAGAGTTCCAAAGCCTTCACCGGTTAGAGTACCAGAGTTATCACCAGTTAGAGAACCAGAACCTACAACGGCTAGAGTACGAAAGCCGAGAGTACCAAAGCCTAGAGTTCCAAAGCCTTCACCAGTTAGAGAACCAGAGCCATCACCAGTTAGAGGACCAGAGCCTGCACCGGTAAGAGTACGAAAGCCAAGAGTAACAAAGCCTAGAGTACCAAAGTCTAGAGTACGCGAGGTTTCACCGGCTAGAGAACCAGAGCTTTCACCAGTTAGAGAACTGGAACCTTCACCAGTTAGAAAACCAGAGCCTGCACCGGTTAGAGTACGAAAGCCAAGAGTAACAAAGCCGAGAGTACCAAAGTCTAGAGTACGCGAGGTTTCACCGGTTAGAGAACCAGAGCTTTCACCAGTTAGAGAACCGGAACTTTCACTAGTTAGAGAAGCAGAACCTGCACCGGTTCGAGTACGAATGCCAAGAGTAACAAGGCCGAGAGTACCAAAGCCGAAAGTAGGAAGGCCGAGAATACGCAGCGTTTCACCAGATACATTACATTTGCTTTTACAACTTGGATCCCCAGAGTCTAGAGTACACGAGGTTTCACCAGCTAGAGAACCAGAGCTTTTACTAGATAGACCCCCAGAGCTTTCACTAGTTAGAGCACCAGAGCCTACAACGGCTAGAGTACGAAAAATCAGAGTACCAAGGCCGAGAGTACCGAAGCCTTCACCATTTAGAGAACCAGGGATTTCACCAGTTATTTTACCAGAGTCTTCACTGGATATAGTACCAATGCCTAGAGTACGAAAGCCGAGAGTTTCGAGGCCTAGAGTACCGAAGCCTTCACCAGTTAGAGAACCAGGGATTTCACCAGTTATTTTACCAGAGTCTTCACCGGATATAGTACCAATGCCTAGAGTACGAAAGCCGAGAGTTTCGAGGCCTAGAGTACCGAAGCCTTCACCAGTTAGAGAACCAGGGATTTCACCAGTTATTTTACCAGAGCCTTCACCGGATATAGTATTAATGTCTAGAGTACGAAAGCCGAGAGTTTCGAGGCCTAGAGTGCCAAAGCCTTCACCAGTTAGGGAAGCAGAGCTTTCACCAGTTATTTTACCAGAGCCTTCACCGGATATAGTACCAATGCCCAGAGTACGAAAGCCGAGAGTTTCGAGGCCTAGAGTGCCAAAGCCTTCAACAGTTAGAGAACCAGAGCCTTCTTCAGGCAGTGATCCGTCTCTACCGGTTAGAGTTCGAAAGCCTAGAGTTCGACGGCTTACTGTGCAAAATCCTAGAATACCAAGACCTTCACCAATTAGAGCACAAATGCCTCCACTAGAGTATGAATCAACTTTGAGATGGACTCGTCCTAGTAGAAAAAGCCTGGCAACGATTTTTGCAAGCGAATCTGACAGCTCTCCACCATCACCAGATCTTCGAATTCGGCCAGGTGAAAATGAATAATTGTTGCAGTTAAGCCACTAGTGTGCCATCCAATGTACTGGGAATGTCTATAATCTTGTGTGGATATGTGGTTGTAATAGTGGTAGCAGCAACAGCAGCTGTAGAAGCAGCAGGACATATTGTTTAAATCGTTGTTATTGTTATTTAAACTTACGCCTACTCTGATAGATCAGACCTACGATGAAAGGTATTCCAGCCACGATCTTCTAAATATTTATTTTTATCTTCACATTCTCAGCGTTTCTCTATAATGGCGTGTTATCAACATTTTCGAAATGACTCTCTGTTGGACTATCACAACTTGAAATTACCGAGAACCTAAAAGCATCGCACGAACCTTTTAATAGTCAAATGTGGATTGCAAAAATGTTCTAAAATATTACAGACATAACTGTGAGCAGTCTTAAAGAGGAATGAAAGGGTGTTGCATAATTTTCTATACATATTTCGTACATGTCAGGAAAGTACCAGAAGAATGCTCTAAAATAAATGGTTTTCTTAGTAAGCCTAAAATTGAAAAGAAGAATCGAAGAATCTATTCATTTGTCTGAAGAAAGGGAAAATAAAAGAAGAAAACCAAGCGTTAAAGATGGAAATGAATTTCGAACAAAGATATATACTTGAAGTATAAGCGGTATCAAATTCTACTTCCGGTATTACGTTTTCTTTGAGTTTTTCTTTTTTTAACATTCAACACTAAACTGTATTAGTCAGAGAAGAGAAATAAAGTGTTAAAAGTATAATGGAATCAAGATCTTCAACATCTTCTTAGAGAATTCAATTATAATATTTCTTCATTATCGTTCTTCAGTTAAATACAGATATTTTATTTCACTTGTCTCACTTTGTTTTTCACAATTGATTAGACGTTAACACTTAATTAGTCCATCATGATGAAATAGTGGTTCTACATATCATCTCATTACACTGCCTATATCAATTACTCTATATACAACTCGACATATTACTTTAAATTCTATCAGTTCACACCGACGGAATATTGCTCTACCATCATCTAAAGTGCAGTCTCGGAGATTAACGAATGTTTCACGATAATTCATCTAATAATCAATTTTCATTCGAGAGGTTCACGTTCTGTCTACTACCTATAAAAGATGTTATATATTACATTTGACCCTAGATTGTTTATTATTACCATCATAATACGGGCTGGCTAATTCCTTTACTTCAATAATCTTAGCTATGTTATTTGTGGCTGAGTTTGTAAATTTAACATATATACTAAAAATAAAGGTACATATATACTGAAAATGAAATTAAATATATACTAGAAATAAAGGTACATATATACTGAAAATTAAATTAAATATATACTAAAAATAAAGGTACATATATACTGAAAATGAAATTAAATATATACTAGAAATAAAGGTACATATATACTGAAAATGAAATTAAATATATACTAAAAATAAAGGTACATATATACTGAAAATGAAATTAAATATATACTAGAAATAAAGGTACATATATACTGAAAATGAAATTAAATATATACTAAAAATAAAGGTACATATATACTGAAAATGAAATTAATATATACTAGAAATAAAGGTACATATATACTGAAAATGAAATTAAATATATACTAAAAATAAAGGTACATATATACTGACAATGAAATTAAATATATACTAGAATAAAGGTACATATATACTGAAAATGAAATTAAATATATACTAAAAATAAAGGTACATATATACTGAAAATGAAATTAAATATATACTAGAAATAAAGGTACATATATACTGAAAATGAAATTAAATATATACTAAAAATAAAGGTACATATATACTGAAAATGAAATTAAATATATACTAAAAATAAAGGTACATATATACTGAAAATGAAATTAAATATATACTAAAAAAAAGGTACATATATACTGACAATGAAATTAAATATATACTAGAAATAAAGGTACATATATACTGAAAATGAAATTAAATATATACTAAAAATAAAGGTACATATATACTGAAAATGAAATTAAATATATACTAGAAATAAAGGTACATATATACTGAAAATGAAATTAAATATATACTAAAAATAAAGGTACATATATACTGAAAATGAAATTAAATATATACTAGAAATAAAGGTACATATATACTGAAAATGAAATTAAATATATACTAAAAATAAAGGTACATATATACTGAAAATGAAATTAAATATATACTAGAAATAAAGGTACATATATACTGAAAATGAAATTAAATATATACTAAAAATAAAGGTACATATATACTGAAAATGAAATTAATATATACTAGAAATAAAGGTACATATATACTGAAAATGAAATTAAATATATACTAAAAATAAAGGTACATATATACTGACAATGAAATTAAATATATACTAGAATAAAGGTACATATATACTGAAAATGAAATTAAATATATACTAAAAATAAAGGTACATATATACTGAAAATGAAATTAAATATATACTAGAAATAAAGGTACATATATACTGAAAATGAAATTAAATATATACTAAAAATAAAGGTACATATATACTGAAAATGAAATTAAATATATACTAGAAATAAAGGTACATATATACTGAAAATGAAATTAAATATATACTAAAAATAAAGGTACATATATACTGACAATGAAATTAAATATATACTAGAAATAAAGGTACATATATACTGAAAATGAAATTAAATATATACTAGAAATAAAGGTACATATATACTGAAAATGAAATTAAATATATACTAGAAATAAAGGTACATATATACTGAAAATGAAATTAAATATATACTAAAAATAAAGGTACATATATACTGAAAATGAAATTAAATATATACTAAAAATAAAGGTGCATATATACTGAAAATGAAATTAAATATATACTAAAAATAAAGTACATATATACTGAAAATGAAATTAAATATATACTAAAAATAAAGGTACAATATACTGAAAATGAAATAAATATATACTAGAAATAAAGGTACATATATACTGAAAATGAAATTAAATATATACTAGAAATAAAGGTACATATATACTGAAAATGAAATTAAATATATACTAAAAATAAAGGTACATATATACTGAAAATGAAATTAAATATATACTAAAAATAAAGGTACATATATACTGAAAATGAAATTAAATATACTAAAAATAAAGGTACATATATACTGAAAATGAAATTAAATATATACTAAAAATAAAGGTGCATATATACTGAAAATGAAATTAAATATATACTAAAAATAAAGGTACATATATACTGAAAATGAAATTAAATATATACTAAAAATAAAGGTACATATATACTGAAAATGAAATTAAATATATACTAGAAATAAAGGTACATATATACTGAAAATGAAATTAAATATATACTAGAAATAAAGGTACATATATACTGAAAATGAAATTAAATATATACTAAAAATAAAGGTACATATATACTGAAAATGAAATTAAATATATACTAAAAATAAAGGTACATATATACTGAAAATGAAATTAAATATATACTAAAAATAAAGGTGCATATATACTGAAAATGAAATTAAATATATACTAAAAATAAAGGTACATATATACTGAAAATGAAATTAAATATATACTAAAAATAAAGGTACATATATACTGAAAATGAAATAAATATATATAGGGAAGGGGAAGCACCACATATCGAGCAGAGGTCAGCAATGCCTGTGCGCAGTTTCAGGTCCAATAAAGCTTGCACGACACCTCATATACCTTCTCCACTGTATTGACATTATCCAGAGACAAGCCAGAGTGAGATGTCTGGTGCCAATATGTGTCGCAGGCTCAGGGATGTGGGAGCGCCATGATCTCAAGCACAAACCAAAGATCCCTAAAATGTCCAATGCCATTCCCTGCATATCTAGTTTTATATCAGAGTGGCCTTCTCCTAGAGACATGCTTCAACAGAAACTGAGGGGTGCCTCACTCCCAGTGATCTTTCAGCACGCCGGACACCATCTCGGAATTTCTGCGTACCCGTGCTATTGCTGGGCAGCCGTTGAGCCTGCACTAGGGTCATCCGACCTTTCAACAGGTCTTGATTTTAATCTACCAGGGTAGCCTGTTGGGAGTGCCAGTTTAGTCGTCGACAACCCGACCATGCAACAGGTTGTACTGGATTCCATCTTACCAGTAGCTCTTATTAGAACCTCATAAGAGACCTGACAAGAACATACATACATACATACATACATACATACATACATACATACATACATACATACTTGCATACATACACACATACATACACACACATACACGCACATATTGTATATATATATTGCCTTTCTTTTATAGTGCTTGTGCATGCATATACAGCTGCGTGCGCACATACACGCGAGTGCTGTCCAAATCTTCCGACCAATCACATACAGCTAGCTGGCATTCAATTGGTGTATCAAGTTTCGGGCATTTTGATTGGGTTTTGGATAGAAAATTCACAAAAAAGTCACTTCTATTGATTTTTTTAATGGCTTTGCGGGGTGACTGGGGAAATGTAAAGATGTGCACGACCACCCTTGGACGGTTTTGAATGACCATAGAAAGAGCCCTCTAACTGAAAAATTGTGGATTTGTATAAAGGATACACACACAGACATTTTGCCGTTTATATATATAGAGAGAGATTATTAAATGCAAATAAATTTTCAAGTAAAAAAAAGCAAAAAAAAAACTGACAGAGTAATATAAACAATGTGTTTGGGATTATTATATACAGTATTTCCGTGATTAGAATTCAACTAATTAGCCAGCAAATGGGAGCTCTATTTCTATTGCAACATCACGTCTCCTTCTTGCATATCGATATATATTTACCGTGCGCATGCTTAATAAGATATTGACTTAGCGCCTTTATTATTGGTTAAAAGGTGGAAGTTAAGCCAATTATAAGTATTTTATACTTATAATTTTATAAAAATTAATATTCTGTATAAATCTATAAATCTATAAATATATGAATTCATTTGAATGTTTAGATATTATTTGCAGTCAGTCGTCGCGATTATGGCTGTCTATAGTTTTGGCATGGCTCAATAAGCTTTCTCCATATTGGTTGGTTTTTCGCTTGGGCTTGCCATTTATTATGGTCAATTACTGTCACTTCATATTCCTTTTTGTAGTAACTTTGAATCCCAGTCTAGATCTTCCATGATTTCTTTTTCCCTTGCATAAGTTGGGCGTAAAAGCTTTGTTGTCCATCCTGCGTGCGTTACCCAACCAAAGTAAATTTCTATCAATGAGAATTCCTATTATGGGAGGCAGACCAGCACACCGTAGAATCCCTTCCTGATCTTGTCAAAGGGAATAGTATTCGTAATTCGTCGTAGCTGTCTCATCATACATGCATGCAACTTGTCTACTTGAGCTTTATAGATTGTTCAGGTTTCTGCTCCATTCCACAGGAGCGAACGCACTATAGCTTGGTGCACCTTACATTTGACATACAAAGAAATGCCTGTTTTCCTTCAGCCCTTCCGGCTGCTTGCCAAATGAAGTACAAGCTTTACTCCTTCTGTATGTGATTTCCTAGTCCAGTCGTGCAATGAGGTGGTGCTGCCTAAGTATTTGAAAGGCGGCGAGCTGACAGGAACGTTAGCACGCCGGACGAAATGCGGAGCCGTATTTCGCCTGCCGTTACGTTCTGAGTTCAAATTCCGCCGAGGTCGACTTTGCCTTTCATCCTTTCGGGGTCAATAAATTAAGTACCAGTTACGCACTGGGTTCGATGTAATCGACTAAATCCGTTTGTCAGTCCTTGTTTGTCCCCTCTGTGTTTAGTCCCTTGTGGGTAGTAAAGAAATAGGTATTTGAATGCTTTGTACTGGGCCACTTTCATGTCTAATAATGATGTTTTCTTCTGCTACAGGGGCATTTAGGTTCTTCACGGGTCGGTTTAGGCATTCGGTTTTTTTCTGACGTTAATCACTAGGCTGAACTGTTGTGCAGCTCTGGCAAAGTTATCTATCAGTTTCTGCATATCTTCAGCGTTGTGAGCAACCAGTGCACTATCATCAGCAAACAGCATCTCGCGTATTATAGCCTTCGTAACACGCCTCATTGCTTTATATTGTGCAGTATTGGACAGATCAGCATCATGATGCGTCTGGATGTAAATCTCCTCCTTCCAACTCCTTCAGAGGCAACTTTCAACACTGCTGTGAGATAAAAGGAGAACAATGCTGGAGCAAGTACGCACCCTTGTCTAACTTCATTTGTCACCATAAACTCGCTCGAGGTATTGCTATCTTGTACTACAACTGCCTTCATTCGTTCGTGCAGAGACCTGGCCAAATTGATGAGCCTTCGCGGACATTCATGTTTCGTAAGAACCACCCAAAGTCCATCACTGGCTACTGTGTCGAAAGCCTTTGCGAAGTGTATGGACACTGCATAGGCATGTTTTGCTCAATGCATTTTCCCTGAATTTGGCGAAGATAGAATATCATGTCCACAGTGCTTCTACCGCAACGGAAGTCCCACTGAGTCTCAGGTAAGACATTTGAATAGATATACTCAGTCTGTTTTACAGAATACGAGTCTCGATCTTCCCAGCTATTGATAGAAGAGCTTTTCCTCGGTAATTTCCACAGTCCCCTCTCCAAACTGTTTGAAGATAGGAATGATACCTGCGTCTGTCCAATCTTCTGGAATCGTTTCTGCCCACCAAATCTGGAGCACAATGCTATACAAGTTTTCAAATGAGCTTCGTACCTCCATGCTTCCAGATTTCAGCGAGTATGCCACATCATTTGTTTGACTGCATCATTGAATTCCTTGAATATAGGAATGTCATCTAAACATTGATGGTTAGCTATTGTGTAGCCTTCCCGAGAGCGGTATAGGTCACAGCCTTTGAGATATTAAGCAGGCTGTCAAAGTGATTGGCAAATCTATCAAGGATCTCCGATTTTTCTTAGAGTACTGTTTTGCCGTCCATAGATATGAGTCTTGTTGGGCCCCTTCTCTGTGACCCGTATACCTCTCGAAGTCCTGAGTATAAAGCTTTCATGTCGTTTTTGTCTGCCTAATGCTGTAGGTCTTCAGCTTTGGCTTCCCACCGCGAACGAGAAGCAGTTAAGTGAGAGGACAAGTTCGGCCAGACGAAGGAGTGTGGATGTGTCTGGTTGGGTGTTGAGTCGAGGAAATGTTGGAGTGCATGCAGCCCCTCGTGATGAGGGATCACCGTGTATAGACTCTTGGTGTCAAGAGTGAAGAAGTTTAGAGGGGCCAGGAGGGAAGGAGAAGGAGTTGAACAAACGAAGACTATGGTTGGTGTCATGGATGTGAGAGGGGAGGGAAGCAAGTACACGGTTAAGATAGCTGGAGATGAGTTCGATGGAGCAGTTACAGGCGGAGACGATGGGGCGGCCAGGATAAAATCGTTAAAGATTTTATCAGTGGCCAGCATATAAAGTAGACCTATAAATAGAGAGATTTATAATAGTATAAAATAGTTATAAGGGCATAGAAGAGACCAGGCCTATACTGAAAATAGATGCTAAATCGTCAAACCACTTGTATATATATATATATATATATATATACATCATATAATTAAGGACTAAAGAGGGTTATTCTAAAGCCAATACACTGATTTATATATATATGGACGCCTATTACATAGATTATTCTATGAAAAATATACCTATACCATCAAGGGAACTATATTCTAAGAAACTTTTAGAGGAGTCTTTTTTCATAGCGTTTTTCAGATGGCCAAATAACTGAAGAGATGGTGGTGTGGATTTCCTCCTCGGCATCCGAAACTCAGAGTTTTATCATTTTGAAGTGGTGACAAACATTAGTTCTCACTATAGTTACTACTTTTACGTGTATATATATATATATATATATATATATATATATATATATATATATACATACATACATATATACATACATATATATACATATACATACATATATATATATATATACATATATACATACATATATATGCATATATATATACATATATACATACATATATATATATATACATATATACATACATATATATACATACATACATATATATGCATATATATATATATATGTGCATATATATGTATATATGTATATATATATATATATATAATATATATATATATCTATATATATATATATATATATATATATATATATATATATTATATATATATATATATATGTATGTATGTACCATATAGAAGTTGAAATTGTACATTTTCGTTGACATAATATTGTCTTAAAGTAAAAAATATTTTTGTCTTAAAATTTTCCCATCAGGCTTTGAAAAGACTGCTACACATACGTGACCCATAATCTTCCTCCACAAGTGTAGTGAATTTTTGAAAGAATTATCCCTTGTGCATGAGCATGAATGCAGGAAGCAATTTCTTTTATAACTTCTGATCGACCGTTTCGAATCGATTTTGGAAAACGATTTTTAAATCTGATTGGCTGAAAATTTCTCATTCATCATATCCTCTTAGAAAATCTCAAGTTTCGACCAATGATTAGAATCTCAAGCGCACTTCTTATTTATAAAACCTAAAAGAAAGCAGGAACAGCTAGTATGTTTCGATCGTTTGTGGGAAATGCTGCAACAGATAGTGTTGATGATTCATATTCAGAAGATCTGAGCTCTATTGATCCTGAAATGTATTTATGGAGAGGTGTCCTGAAGAAGACACCTGAAGAAGAGACATATGGTATAGTGAATGAACCAGTGGTATTTACGGAAAGAGAGATTCCAAATATTGATATAGAGTTTGTTCCTGGATCTTTACCACCATCTGAGGAAGATATAATAATAGAAAGACCTGGAGTGGTATTTACAGATGAAGCGGTTCCATATATTGATATAGAATTTGTTCCAGAATCTTTACCATTATCTGAGGAAGATATAGTAATGGAAAGACCTGGAGTGATATTTATAGATGAGGCGGTTCCATCTATTGATGTGGAATTTGTTCCTGGATCTTTACCATTATCTGAGGCAGATACAGTAATAGAAAAACCTGGAGTGATATTTACAGATGAAGCGGTTCCATCTATTGATGTGGAATTTGTTCCTGGATCTTTACCATTACCTGAGGAAGAAATGCTAATAGAAAGACCTGGAGTGGTATTAACAGATGAGGTATTTCCTGGATATTTACCATCACCAGTACAATTTCCAGTGAGGTCGATTCCTAAAGAACTTGTGTATGCTAGATTGTCTCCAGATATTGGAGATCAACCAACTGAAATTGAAGGCATTACACCCTTGGTCATACCTAGAAGTAGATTCCCTAAAATGTTATTTTCACCCCTTGCTGAGCTTTCGTCATCTGGAGAAGACACTGAAAAAGATATTCCCGAATATGAAACTTTGGCCTAATTAAGACACGGAAAAAGATATTTCCGAAGATGACAGTTTGATCGAATTTTGTGAGTCAATCAATGGAGAAGCATCTGAAAGAGATTGAAAGAGAGGCTGTTTATGTATTACCCGAAGAAGAAAAATGCTTTGGAACATATGAACTACTGACTGAACCTCTTATATCTTGGTTCACATCTAACGATTTGTATCCACGTCTTGTCGAGGCTTCACTACCTGAAGACTAAGACATCTCACCATTGCGTACATCTGAAAGACCTCTTGCTAAAAGGTTTCCACCTTTTGCAGAACTATCCTCATCTGTGGAAGAAACTGATGAGAATTCTGAAAGTATGGCATATTGAATGAACTGTTTCTAACCAGAAATCTCGAGAAGTCTGCAAAAATATTAGTTGCTGAACTTTAAACAGAACAGAAGGTCTACTCGAACATATTTCCTTATCAAAACCAAAAACCTCCCCCACCCTGAATCTACAATAAAAGTGTTCAAATTATTAACATGCATCAAAATTCACTGAGGTCAATCAGGTATCAATAACAAATGTAACAGATTCAGTTCAATAATATAGATTGAATAAAATGAAAGCATTCTCGATTCCTATTAGTTTATTTTATTATTTAATTGTTCTCTGAAAAAAAGACTTCTTAGTCTTCTTCAGTGTAGAATGACAGAAAAAGGTAAATGGTAGCATTCATTATGCTGTTGCTGAAATTTAGATCAGACATGATCCACTGTATCTGGTATCATAAAGTATTTCCAGTTATGAACATTCAATATTTTTTGTGACACGTACAAGAACTACAGAGGATCATCTTTACGTCTCTGATATAAAATAATAATAATCCTTTCTACTAAAGGTACAAGGCCTGGAAATTTTTTTGTTGGAGGAGACTAGCCGATTACATCGACCCCACTATTTCACTGGTACTTAACTTATCCACCCCAAAAGGACGAAAGACAAAGTCGACCTCATTGGAATTAGAACTTAGAACGTGGTGACAAACGAAATACCGTAAAACATTTCGTCTGGCGTGCTGGAGATGTCGCAGCCTCAGCGCATGTCTACGCATCATTAGCCACAGCATGCCCAGTCCTCCAGTCAGTAGCTGCTGGCAGCAAATGAATCGTCTGACTAGCGGAACACGTCGCTTCCCCGGAAAACGGAAGAGCAAGCGCTCCAGTTTCATCCCTTATTCAGGGACCTTTTGAGCGGGATGGGCTACTCACCTGAAGAAAATTCTAACTGGGCCCCGCTTGTAAAGTCATGCGCTGTTTATCTTGATATGAAATCACCACATATGGTTGTGATGCATGTGCCTGGTGTACCTTTTATCAGACAGGTGGCCTTGATGGGTGTACTGGACTTCATATATTTGTACCCCAGTGTCACTTTAATGACGTGCACTGCTCTCTCACATAATAATAGTAATGATGATGATGATAGTAATAATAATAATAATAATAATAATAATAATAATAATAATAATAATAATAATAATAATAATAATAATAATAGTAATAATAATAATAATAGTAATGTGGAATCTTAAAGTAAAAACTGTTCCTGTCATTGTTTATGCCCTGGGTGTGATACAAAAGGGATGACAAACATCTAGACAACATCCCAGGAGAACTGTGTCTCAAGGAAATCCAAAAGGTTATGGCTGACAAGTACTGGCCACATCCTTAGAAAAACCTTATTAATTTAAATGTTTGTGTTACATTATATGGAGGTATTTTTTCTACTGCCCTCGCCACTTCCTCCTCGTCAAGCTTTCAATTATATTTCAACATCTCTTAACCTTCACTTGTCCCAGGGCGCTGGGTGTGTCCGGCAAGTGATTGCTTCAAACATGCAGATTAAATGTAAAACAACAGTGCTGCTGCTGCTACTACTACTACTACTACTACTACTACTACTACTACTACTACTACTACTACTACTACTACTACTACTACTACTTATAACAACAATCCTTTCTACAAGGCCTGAAAATTTTGGATAGGGGACCAATCGATTTGAGCGACCACTGTAAACAACTGATACTTAATTTATCGACCTCGAAAGGGAATTTGAACTCAGAACGTAGCGACGGGCGAAATACCGCTAAGCATTTTGTCCAGCGTGCTAACGATCCAATAACAACAACAACAACAACAATAATAATAATAATTATTATTATTAATATATCCCAAAACTAAAACGTAGAAGCTATATACCACACTATTCAGAAAATAGTTCTACTAGGAACAGCTCACATCCTACGCAAGACACTATCAATTCAATAATACAACCTAAACAAAATAACCCACAAACACAAATCACATTCTATACAGCATTTACCCAATGAAATAAAATTCCACCAGCAAGCAAATGAACAATGCATTACACACACTCAACACACAATACAAGCAGTAATACAACAAAAGACTGCACCACACCTCAACAGAAAAAAAACTGATGCAATACAATACCGATAAGAGTTTGCACACTCCCAACAACAGAAAAGAACACACAATTCTGCACACACTCCAGCAACACGGCGGTGCAGCAGGTGATGCAGTAGAAATTTTCTAAAACTACCAAATGTTGACAACAACAACAGCAACAACAGTTATAATAATAAATGCCCTGTAAATGAATTTGACAAATTAAGTAAATATAAGGACCTGGAAATTGAAGCACAAAAGATGTGGTATCTTAAAGCAAGAACTGTCCTTGTTATTGTAGGTGCCCTAGGTATGAGAAGAAAGGTATGTTAGAAATATGTACACAACATCCCAGGACAACCATGTCTCAGAGAAATACCAAATATTATGCTGACAAGTACTGCACACATCCTTAGAAAAACTCTATCAATTTAAATGTCTGTGCTGTATTACATAAGATATCTCACTACTGCCCCTGTCACTTCTCCTTTCCAAGTTTTCAGTCATACTGTAGCATCTCTTATCCTTCACTTGCTCTAGGACGCTGGGTGTGTCTCGGCGAGTGATTGTAACAAATGTGCACATTAAACAACAGCAACAAGAAAAACGACGACGACGACGACAACAACAACAGCAGCAGCAGTAGCAGCAGCCAAATAAAAGAAGCTTCACGAACTGAATGAAGTGAATATGGGATGAAAACAGAGGTTTTGAAGCATCAGCCCATCGACTGAGAGACCAAGCAAGAGCAATCCGTAGGAACGACTGGATTACGACTGTAGAGACTGAAGACATTCAGAGAAACATATAAAAAAAAGAGCAGAATGAGAGTGAAACAGAAATAGCAGAAAGCGGTAAGGAAGGGGTAAGAGATGAGGAACATGAAAAAGATGGAAACCGCAGAGTAGCAGAGAATACTGATAAAGTAACCAATGAAGACGATCTAAGTAGACAAGTGACAGTAAATACTGCACAAGACTTGAATGATATAGAGAAGGAGATTTTAGAAATGTTGCGTGGTAAAATGTCTAATGGGAACAATCAACCGGCTGTACCA
Organism: Octopus sinensis; assembly: GCF_006345805.1. NCBI lineage: Eukaryota > Metazoa > Mollusca > Cephalopoda > Octopoda > Octopodidae > Octopus > Octopus sinensis. Next base: position 33,282,138 of record NC_043012.1, read on the forward strand.
GGGTGGAAGAGGATTAATAGCTGTAGTAGAATGTGTACAGATGGAAAGGAAATGTCTAGTAGAGTATTTACAGAGCAACACAGAAAAACTACTGAAGGCAGTTAAGAAAGAACAGTTGGTGAAGCGCGTAATAGGAGAAAAAGGACAAGAATGAAATAGAAAGAGAGTACGACAGATAGATTGAAGAGAAACTTCTGTATGACCGAGAGTCACTGAAGATGTATATGGAGCAAAATCCTGGGCTTGGTTAAAAAAGGGAGCAATTAAAGAAAAGTAACAGAAAGCTTAATTGTAGCAGCCCAAGATCAAGTGAAAGAAACAAACAACTTGAGAAAAAATATATAGAGAGAAAATGTGTCGGAAAAATGTAGAACCTGTGGCACACATTGTGAGAAAATGCCCCGAGTTGGCACAGGGAGAATATAAGGAATGGAGGCACGAATAGGTTGTAAGAGTTATACACTGGAAACTGTGTCAGAAATGGGGATTTGAAACTGGAAACACATGGTACACTCATCGAGTCGAAAGAGTACTAGAGTGGGAGAATGGTAAGATTTTGTGGGACTTTCCAATTCAAATGGACAAGAAATTAAAATATAATAGACCAGACATAACGATAAGGAAAAGCGAAGTGGCTTACTTATCGACCCATCATGCCCGTTTGGTTCCAGGATCGTAAAGAAAGAGGAAGAAAAATAAAACAGAAAAAATATACGATCCCTTCAAGTTTGCAATAAGGAAGAATTTGGAGCATGCGAACAGTAAAGGTCATGCTCATAATGATTGGTACGCTGGGAAGAATAAAGTCAAATGGCTGAAGATTTACAATATCCAGGTCAAAAGAAAAAGGATCATGGAAAGTGGTATTTGATATGAAATTAATGAAACTTATTAGAAAGCTCAATTACGATCGGGTCGAAGTCGAGGAAAAATTACTTGAAAGAAAAGAAGTTCTCGTCACATGACTGTCTTGAACTTTCTCAACTTCAACAACAACAATGTTGACCAATTTTTGCCCCCCAAAACAGTACAAAGTGATGATGCAATACTTGCAATAGAATGGTTTCAGGTAGGGAGAAAATAAGGAGAAATCGAAAGTTACTCACTTTGCCCCGGTTTTTGCGCATCTCAACTTCTAAAACACGTCTGAAACAAAAACACTCTATTCACGCTGATTGGACGGGAGAACCGTGAATCCGAACAGATTATGTTGTTTAGGCCAGTAAAGTAATTTCTTAATTTCTCATACACTTTACTTTTCAACACCAAGGAATAAAGTATATCTTTCAAAAGAAAAAAGAAAAAAAACCCAAAAACATTTAAGCCCATAAATCATATACATGGGTTTTGGAAAAAAGTCACTTAAGGGAGATAAATCTCCAAAAGAATTATAAGAATTATTTCCCTTCCATTTGGTATTTTTTTTAAAAACATCTTTCTTTTCACTGATGAGCGCGATTATTTTATCAGTTAATCTGAAGGGGATGAAGAGAGAAAAAGAGAAAGAAAGAGAGATAGAGAGTGAGACAGAGGCATAGGTAAGCAGGCAGATAATATTGACTGAGAAACGAAAGAATATTTTTAGGATATTTTAGCATTGCATTGACTGTTTTCTTTGTTTCTGTAACGTTAATCTTGGGGATTATCATTTGGATTAAGGCGTGGACGTGCAACGACATCAACAACAAAGTATTGATAGAAGGAATAGACAATAGTGAAGCACAAAGTCCTGAGAGAGCAAATAATTGTTTCGACTTGAAGCCGCTAATTTTGAGGGGAAGACGTCAGTTGATTAAATCGATCTTAGTATTTGACTGGTATTTTATTTTATGGACACTGGAGGGGTGAAAAGTAAAATCGAACCCGGCAGGATTGGAACTCAGAACGTAAAGCGTCGTAATTAAATAACTAATTCAAAATAATAACATTACTTCTCATACGAAATTTAGCCCGGCTAAATTTGGGAGCGGTTTAGCCAGAATATTTTAAAGGCTATTAACATCAAACTAACTAGCAATTTCGGCCCAAGGGAGTAACTCTTTCTGGGTCTGAAGTGTGAAATGGATGCCATTAATGTGATGCAAAATTACAGAAAAAATGTGAGCAGGAAAGCGATTCCAGAGGGATGATGCTCTAGGGAAGATGGATTGGGTATAATGGATAGTGATGAGAAGTGAAGATACGAGTGGGTCACTAGTGTCTAAGAGAAGATAGAACAAAACTGGCCAGCTTCGAGGGATAGAACCATGACAGTAGGTGTCGGGGGAGGGTACAGCATGTGTGAAGGATACAGGCCTAATGGCCTTTCTCTAGTTGCAGTCCAAGATGTCACTGTATGTAGCAGCGGTGTCGTTCCAGATGTGAGAGTAATGCTCCATCGTGGTCTTAACTTCATCGTTTTGTTTGGGACTGAAATATTTTCTGAGATGGGTCAATATTTGAGATGCGGTTTTATCTTCGTTAACTATGTACTTTTGCTGAGAGAGGTCGTCGGGGATGATAGTGATGAACGGCATTTGGGATGACCATAAAAATGAGCGGTACTATAACTGAGTATTTATTGTGCTTAGGGATGTTGCTGTAATGTTTTGTTGATATGATTAATACTTAAGTTTTGCTGCTGCTAAAAGAGACAATATTGGCATGGCTCTTCTGGAAAACTCTCCCAAGTCTCTGTTCATAGTATCAGTGCACGATTGGCTTGTGGTGTCTAGTTTACATGTAGATGATGCATGTTTAGTGAAGGTTTGAGAGGAATGAAGGGTCGTATCATCTGTCATGAAATGTATAACAGAGAGAATGTAGGAGACAAAACTGAACTCTGGGGCACACTTGAACTGATTGACAACGGAACAGAAAGAGCTCCATCGATAAATGCCACGAAGGCGGCGAGCTGGCAGAAACGTTAGCACGCCGGGCGAAATGCTTAGCGGTATTTCGTCTGCTGCTACGTTCTGAGCTCAAATTCCGCTGAGGTCGACTTTGCCTTTCATCCTTTCTGGGTCGATTAAATAAGTACCAGTGAAACACTGGGGTCGATATAATCGACTTAATCCGTTTGTCCTCTCTGTGTTTAGCCCCTTGTGGGTAGTAAAGAAATAGATATATGCCACGAGGGAGGGATCTGACCGGAAGCAGCTAATCCAAGAGATGGTTGGAATCTGTAGGCGGAAAGTTTTGACAGATTTACATATCAAGCTCGGTCGAAGGCTTTGTTGATGTCTAGGGCAAAATCATTGCTTTCGTCAAACTTCTGTAAAGCAAGAACCTAATGTTGAATGGGGTTCCAGTAGATCCAGCTCTGTCGAAGCCGGATGGTCGCTAAGAAAGATTCCCATGCCAAACATGATCAAAGGCTTGCTGATATCTAGAACAGAAAATGACCTTTGAATTAATTTCTAACTTTAATAGTGTAAGTAATAAAACCAACATCGATTTCTGAAGCATTTTTAGGCGAAGAACCAGTTTTTGCTAGCATATATGGCTGCAGAAACTCAGCTTTTTCATAAAGGCTTGGCTCGAATGAAGAGATCGAGTAGTTCCTTTGTCATAATCATGGAATCATTTAGTAGTACAGATATTTACGATTTAAGTATCCACATTATACAAAAAGTTCCCCTCTTTTTGTTTAAACCTGTAAATGAAGGGGGGGAGTGTTAGTTATCTAAAGGGATGTAACTTAGACAAACTAAGGAAAGATGTTATCCAGCAATTCAGATCTCTAGACTTTGCAACTACCATAGTGTCTAACTTAATTATAGTTAATTTCCTGGATGTGACACAAGATTTTAGCACAGACTAATATATAAATACCCCTTGAGAAACTTAAAGGGAAGCTTAGATTGATACAGTTAATAAAATTTGAAATTTCACATCCAGTAAGGAGACTGTTTCTGATAACGCCAACATTTGAAGCTGGTAATTCAAAAATAAAATTCCCTACAACTCTAACATCGTCTAACTATAAGGGAAAGATGTAGAAAGATGTTTGATTGGCACCCTAGTGTTAACTAAATACAACATAGTAAATCTTCCTTAAATTAGTATTTCTCTCAATAATAGATTTAAGAAATTGCTTAAAAGACAAAATCAATCCTACCTTCAGCTCCATCACCAATAAGAAGCAGATTATATCTCATCCCAGCCACTGAGGCTGGATACTCATGCAGAGATGCTTATGATGTACGGCTTCTATATGGATTCTGTAAAAGAGATGCTTCTATACATGAGGCAGAGACCAAATCAAAGACACAATGGAATCAGCTTGAATGTCTACATCGATATAATAGAGGGCCATCCTAAAAAGAGTTTTCAGAGCTATATCTCTTCCTTCAGGAACGTTGAGAAGCGCAAAATAACAAAGTTTTCAAATCACGTTTCGTTTCAGAAAGAGAAAGCAGTGGCATATAGTATCACATGGACAACTGTAGACACTATGGTAGTTGCAAAGTCTAAAGATCTGATTTGCTGGATAATATCCTTTCTTAGTTTGTTTAAGTCAACTCCGAGAAGTGAACTTATTTCGAAAAAATTCTTAAACGACATGATTATATTTAAATGGAAATTAAAAAATAATATATGGAAATATAAAAATCAAGTTAAGTAGTTTTACTTGCCTTTACGTCTATCCGCCACAATTATTGGAATCGTAAATTCACTGGAAAACCGTTAAAAGCACCTAAAATCATGTTACTGTAAAATAGATAAGAATAAAAGCATATAAAATCATATTAAAATGTTAAGATACACACCACAATGTGGTGTAGTTTAGTGAAGGAAATCATAAAGTCAGCTGTGTCGTCTTATTTATCGGTTTTCGGAGCTCATATTTTACCATGTCTTATTGCAAATCGCATTCATAAATAAAGCGTCCACGATGTACGGTAAACACCGCCAAATTTAGATAGCTTTTCTTTTATTGTACTCTATTAAAAAAATAAAATTATTTGCTTGCAAGCATAAAATAGTTTTTTATTAACCATGCATTATTGGAAATGCATTCATAAATAAAGTACATAACTGTTATTATTTGGTTTAGCCTGGCCAAGAGATAGTTAATTCGACTTAAGTCGTGTCTCCTGGAATCAATTAACAACACAGGTTGAGGTATGCCTATATATATATATATATTATATATATATATATATATATTATATATATATATATATATATAATATAATATATATATATATATTATATATATATATATATATTATATATAATATATATATATATATATAGGCATACGAGTGGCTGTGTGGTAAGTAGCTTGCTTACGAACCACATGGTTCCGGGTTCAGTCCCACTGCGTGGCACCTTGGGCAAGTATCTTCTGCTATAGCCTTGGGCCGACCAAAGCCTTGTGAGTGGATTTGGTAGACGGAAACTGAAAGAACCCCGTCGTATATATTGTTACGGGACTCCCAGAACGAAAGCTGTTACGGAATCCCTCACACAGGCCCGATCGAATAGCGAACGTTCGCCACGGAAACTCGGAGAAGAGAGAGAGACAACGACCACAACAACAGCCGCAAGAAGAGACACAGAGGAAATCGAGAGAGACACAAAGAAGGCAATTGGCTTACATTTAACCTACTAGTTTATAACACTTTATAATTGTTACAACATCAAATACATATCAGATACATCAAGGTGGAAATACATGCAAGTAACAACACATCAAATGCAATAACAACAGCATTTAAAGAGTACACGTCGAATTAAACAACAAGTCAATACATCATACAGTCCGGAGACAACAGTTCTGTTTCAAATCATATT
>NC_043012.1:33292918-33302918 GCF_006345805.1 Octopus sinensis
ATATATATTATATATATATATATATATATATTATATATATATATATGTACATACATCCATACATACATACATAGATACACACATACATGCATACACACACATATATGTGCGTGTGTAAGAATTAGATCTATTCTTTAAGCAAAACCAAAATCACATTATTTCATGACAGCCGGTAGCAAGATTGGCGACAAAATCACAACATTGTATAACCACCACCACTACCACCACCACCACCACACCACCACCACCACCGACGTCGACGACGACGACGATGGTAAAGGTTAAAACAAAAACTTGACAGAACAACAATAAACTTCAATGTTCATTTTACAGAAACTTTATCTCTTCCTGTTCCTTTTCCTCCCCCCACCCCTAAACTGTCGTTTATAGCACGATGGTGATGGTGATGGAGTTGTTGTTGCTGTTATTGTTGGCGTTGGTGGCGGTTGAGAGGTTACGAGAGTGCAACGCCAATATGGCCGCCATGTTAAACAGTGTCATAACTTTTAGTGCACTCCTAATTCTATGTCATAGATTGGATTTGTGTATGTGTGTGTGTATGTATATGTGTGTGTGTGTGTTTGTATTTGTGTGTGTAAGTCGAAAGGAAAGACATTTAGGAAATCAGAATAAACCAATAATAACAACAATTATAGATTATGATAATCTGTTGTGTCTGGGGAGAGTCATTTTCTTTTTGTGCCTTATAATTTAACTCAGTCATCTGTAAAATTTTCACTTAATTCTTATTTTCGTCTGCCGTTACGTTCTGAGTTCAAATTCCGCCGAGGTTGACTTCGCTTTTTAACCTTTTGGGATCGATAAAATAAGTAACAGCTGAGTACCGGGGCGATGTAATCAACTAGTCCCCCTACCCCAGGGAGGAGACGTTCAAGGGCTGATCATGAAAAAAACCCTATAAAAAAAACCATGGTCACTCTGTCTTTTGGGTAGGTGCCTTTTTCCTTTCCTTTTTTTCAACTATAGACGTATTCCCACTACTTTCATCCACCTTTCAGGAAATTGGCAAGAAGACAACATTTCCCATCTCAACCCTTGATCAGGGATTGGCCGAAGAGAAAAGTGTTTGTCTTCAGCCCCTTCAATCTCGTCCACCACACAACTTCTTTCGCCATGGCCAACAGTCGTGTAAACAAAGCCTTTTCCTTCTCGGTTAAAGGAAGGCGGTGGTGCGATCTTCGACGCTGGATTCTGTTGACAGCCGGATTCATCCCGCACACGACAATAGGTGTTCGACATAAACCCACAGGTCAGCACGAGCGCTGAATGAATGCACGCAGGACCGTCTCGTTGTCCTGCGCGCATCTCAGACATGCTCGGCTGACGACACTTTCGCACCTGTAAAGTTTATCTCGAACAGGCAAAGCTCCATGGTAGCACTGCCAGGCCATAGATTTTTTAGAAATTATCCATCGGTCTCCGGCCGAAAGTTCTCCAGAAAAGAGCGGATAGTTGATCTTCTTCAACGCCCAAGATATCCCCAAGAACGTCGTCGTACTTTTCTTCCACTAATTTTCTTTAAAAACCCAAAGTGGACGTTCCGATTGGCTGAGGGCTGAGTCCGCTTGAAGACATTCAACGTTGTAAATGCTCCTCCCCCCTCGATCTCTGTTTTACCCAGGACTGCAGCTTCGTTAAAGAAACTAGCTGAGGAAATACGTGTCTGGCGAACAGCAACCACACCTGTTCACTGTCAAGGAAGCACTGGAGATGTCGTAGTGTACCCTTATCAGACGGGTAATCATGATGGGTACACTGGGCATGCACTGCTCTCTGTCTCTCACTCAACAACAACAACAACAACAATAATAATAATAATGATGATGATAATAATAATAATTTTGCCACAAGAGCAGCGATTTTGAGGGAGGGGATGAATCTATTACATCGACCCCAGTTTTCAACTGGTACATATTTTTATCGACCCCGAAAGGATGAAAGACAAAATCGACCTCGGCGGAATTTGAACTCAGAACGGAGCGACGGGCGAAATACTGTTCAGCATCTAATCCAGTGTGCTAACGATTCTACCAGCTAACCGCCATAATAATAAAACGTTGGTACAAGGCCATGAATTCCATGGGGAAGATGACTGTAGTGATTGACTGGTACTTTATTTATCGATTCCTGAAGAACCATATGTAAAGTCGATTTCGGTTATTGTCATTACTGATGAGGAGGTGATAGTGTTGTTGTTGTTGGTGGTGGTGGTGTTGATGGTGGTGGTTACGTCGGTTATGAAATGGTGTTGCTAAAATAAGTTCTAATTCACTTTCATTTGGAAAATTATTTAACTGGAATAAAATTCCAAAGAAATTGGTAAAACATCAACAACTGGAGGATAATGGCAATGTGTTGGAGTAGATTACTGTCATAATAATAGGCTAACACTAGGGATATATATATATATAATATATATAATATATATATATATGGACAAACTAGTAAAGACGTAGATACACACGTCACTCGAGTGCAGAACGCATCTGGAAATGGATACAAACATACACAAATACGCACGTGCACTTATTTCGCCACACATGCTCCTGCACACTCTAGTCACACATATATAATCACATACACACATACATGTGTATGTATGTATGTATGTATGTATGTATGTATGTATGTATGTATATGTATGTTGTATGTACGTACGTATGTATGTATGTACGTACGTTATGTATGTATGTATGTAGTATGTTGTATGTATGTATGTATGTCTGTATGTATGTATGTATATACCCTCATGGGACGTGTCCAACGCAATCACAAGACTTAATTCATATGGAAATGAGTCACACTGATATTAAGTACATGTAACTCCACCAAATGTGTTGAGGGTTACTTTTCTTCGTTTGTTCAGTCGTATATATTTGTACATACATAAATGCAAGCATGTATGCGTGTGTGTGCATGTGTGCGTGCGCGCGTGTGCGTGTGTATGTGTGTGTATGTATGTATGTATGTATGTATGTATGTATGTATGTACATACGCACGTATGTATACTTTTATTCAGTTTTATTTCTAGATTTCTTGCCTAAAGAGAAAGAGCCGAGTTCTAATCTAGATCTAAGGCGCCTTCATTGGAATTTTAAACATCAACAAGCTACTTGTGGATGATTGTATGTATATGTGCAGTCAGTATATGTGCAGTCAGTATATGTGCAGTCAGTATATGTGCAGTCAGTATATGTGCAGATTTGTATGTTTTGTTTTATGTATGTATTTTCATACATATAGTTGAATGTCTAGACATGCGCATATTTACTTAAATGCTAAACACCTGGGAAATTTTACAAATTTTGAGAGTTCCATTGAATCTGTAATCTAATTAATTAGCTTCCACCTTTCTGGTTTTGATAAGCCTAGTTTCTCAAGATTAGTGCTTAGGCAGTTTTATATATAACCCAGTGCCCCAATGTAGATATATGAACTTGTAATCCTGGTAGAGTAGCTGCAAATCTCTTAATAGTTCAGTGTAGGCATTTTCTTTTTCGCTGATCATTAGTTTTGTATTGGCATCCGCTGGGTAACTGATTTCCATTACTGTACATAGTTTCTCTTCTCTGTCCCAAATCACTATGTCTGGTCTATTATGTTTACATTTTATTGAGGTTTCCACAGGGACGTTCCACCAGTACTCCTTATCACTATGAGTGGCTATGGCCTCTACTATACCGTGAGTTCTAACCTCTTTGGCCTTAGGATAATCCTTCCAACGGAAATCATTGGACAGTTTGTTGGCTACAACGTCATGTGTCATCGCTGGATAATCACGCGTTGACATTTTTGTACAACTGATAATGATGTGGGTTATATTTTCGGTGTTAACTTCACAAAGTCTGCACTAGTTATTACATTTTGGTGTTTTTCCTGCGTATCTGTCTTTTTTGTGCATTGGGTATTTAGTTGATACTTCCTGTTTCTGAATGACAAACGCATACCCCCCAAAGCTCAAAGTGAGAGTTAGTAATTCGGTTCAAATAAGATATTTTTCGAATGTAGAATTATCATTAGAACAGCAGAAATACTGAGGAAATTACCTTTACGAAGCGGAAAAATTTGTCAACAAACAGTCCTGGGACTCGAACCCACATTCCCCAAGACACTGGCTGAGTGCTCTAACATTAAGTTAAACAGCCCGATGAGAAATTCAACCGCAAATTTAGACGCTAAATAGCTAAATGAACAACTACGTGTATATACAGGGTGCGATGGGTAAATTGTCGCCATTTTATATTTTCAATTTCGTGCATGCGCATTGTTTGTTTTGATTTTGTCGACTATGCATTATAGTAAGGGCAGTTGGGCACGTCTGTGTGAAAAACAGCACCATGACGCAATTCACTCGGCCAGAAATTTGGAAACGACATGCTGTACTGCTTGGTATTCGCGCCTGAAGCTCCAATACGAACACATCAGAGCGTTTGGGTGTCAATCTGAGGATAGTGCATGTTCCGTGATCACTAGTGATGGCGACATTATGCTTCCATTCACCTTCCCACACGGCCTCACACTCAACATGGAGGAAGGTGATTGCTGGAAGACCCTATGTCTAGCAACAGGACTCTGCACCATGCCATACAAGCAGGAGAATCCAGTCATAGCTGTCAGGCAATTTCTGCAACCACATCACCCCTAACATCTCACCACCTAACTCCCCTTACTGCAACCCCCTTGGTTATAATGTGTTGTGCGCAGTTGAGCGAGAGACCAACAAAATTCCTTGTAACACCAAAGATGGACTTAAGGATTATGTCAGTTTTTATCTACTTAAACAAGGAGACTGTCCAGAAGAATTGCAGGAGATTCTGAAACCATCTGGAGGCCGTGGTTGAAGCCGATGGCAATTTTATTGGATCAATTTACTCTTCAGTATTTGAAAATATTTTTTATGTAATTTTGTTAAATGTATCTGTTGAAACGAGATGTCATTTTTATTTTTATTTTTGCGTAATTTAGACGACAATATATTCACCGCACCCTGTAAATATAAAGAAACTAACATTTGTTTTATAAGAGCCGAAATGTGTATTGCACGATACAAATAAGAAGATATTTTTTTCGGACGCTAAGTTGCCGTTATTATAACAGCAGAAATACTGAGTAAATCACCATTAGAAAGCGGAGAAATTTGTCGACAAACATCCGGTTGTTTGTCCATGAAAAATTGCTTTGATTATCAATGTTACTGTCATCCTGGGGTTAACTGCTAACCTATCCATGCATGGTGTTCTGCTGAGATACATTTATCCTTTCATCTGATTATACGTTGCGGTAGAGTCGTGCAACTTCTTTTGGCAAGGGTATCGGACTTGGAATGTTGCTCGAGGAGCTGCTTCCGAAATATGTATGCGTGTATGTATGTATGTATGTATGTATGTATGTATGTATGTTTGTATGCATGCATGTATGTATGTATGTATGTTCGTACGTATGAATGTATGTATGTATGTATGTATGTATGTATGTATGTATGTATGTATGTATGTATGTATGTATGTATGTATGTATGTATGTATGCATGCATGAATGTATGTATGTATGTATGTGCATACACTCATTCTATTTCATGCACACACACACGCACACACACTCACACACACACACTCACACACACACACACACACACACACACACACACACGATCATACCTTCACTTTATTTCACAAATATACTTCTTACAATAACTGATAGAAGTCTCCCAACATCAATTATTGGGAAGTTAATTCATCGGGGGTCACCTCTTCGGTGTCTCCCCCGCTCTGATCAAAAATAGTTTAAAAATTCCTTTCTAATTCCTCCACTGTTAAAAAAAAAAAATGAATGCATCAGATAATGAAATCCAAGTTCTTAGACAAAAGAGGAGATTGTCATGGTTGTAGTGCCTTTGCTCATTGGATTGCTAAATCATAACTGACTTCAGGGTAAACGACGACTAGGGATGGTTTACTCCTCATCATAACAATCGTAAAATAATCGTGACATGCGCTAAACATGCAACATTTATAAGTTCTTTTTCCTCCCAAATTACACCTGAGATTTCTGGGGTCTTGCTAATTTTCTACCGACCACTTCTCAATCCAACATGGCTCCGTTGATACACACACCTATCTGCACGTCTATCTGCATCCATGTCTATCTGTATTCATAAATTCATAAGGCGCAGGAGTGGCTGTGTGGTAAGCAGCTTGCTTGACAACCATATGGTTCCGGGTTCAGTCCCACTGCGTGGCACCTTGGGCAAGTGTCTTCTACTGTAGCCTCGGACTAACCAAAGCCTTGTGAGTGGATTTGGTAGACGGAAACTGAAAGAAGCCCGTCGTATATATGTATATATATATATATATATATATATATGTATGTGTGTGTGTGTGTATGTTTGTATGTCTGCGTTTGTCCCCCCAACATCGCTTGACAACCGATGCTGGTATGTTTACGTCCCAGTAACTTAGCGGTTCGGCAAAAGAGACCGATAGAATAAGTACTAGGCTTACAAAGATTAAGTCCTGGGGTCGATTAGCTCGACTAAAGGCGGTGCTCCAGCATGGCCACAGTCAAATGACTGAAACAAGTAAAAGAGTAAATCTCTTAGTTTATTACACTGAGATAACCTGCATTGATCTCTCTCTCCTCCCCCCCCCTCTCTCTCTCTTTCTCTCTCTTTTATGTTATTACACTAGAATCTCTCTTTGAAATGAATAACTGGCATTGATAACTTTCTAAGGGTATTACACTGGCATTAATATATTCAATCAATCCATTTAATCATACCTGAACGAAACAGCAAATTAACTACCAATCAACGCGAAATCAAACTTTCACAAACTAAATAAATTAACTAACACTGACACACCTACAACACAGCAGCCAACCAAAAGCCTTGTAATTATCAATCAATCGCAGTGTAATAGATTCCTGAAAAGAAATTACAGTAAATAACCACTCCTGAATCCAACCTACAGCTTGTTTATATTCTTTTCAAGCAATTATTGGAAGACGTGACCTCATTAACGACTCCAGTTCTACGTTTGTATATTCGACTACCAACACGTTCACCGTAACCATATTTAACACTCTCATTCTAAAGATGTTTATACACGTGGCAGAAAAAAACTTCGTTAACCTTTCTGTCTTTCCTTTAATAAAGAAAATATACAGGGTGGGCCAAGAATTACGCACAAAATACGTTCAATTCGTTCCGGAATTGTCAGACATGCTTCAATTTTTCTAGAATGGAATAAAATGAATAAATTAATGATGAAAGCGCACGTACTTGTATATGATGAACAAAATGAATGAATGAATGAATGAATAACAACCAACAACAACAACAACAACAACAACAACACAACAACAACAACACCACAACAACAACAACAACAACAACAACAACATATAATAATGATAATGATAATAATAATAATAATAATAATAATAATAATAATAATAATAATGATAATGATAATGATAAAAGTACCAGGCAGTGCCTCATGGCTTCTGATCTTAACTAATTGAAAGTGTTATCATGTACATGTTTTGCCTTGGTATAAAAGATGGGCTACAGCAAATATTCTGCTCAATACCACAGATTTGCTTGTCAGTTGTTTGACCATAACCAGTTGAGCATGTCCCTTAGTGCTGACGATATGTGCATCTCTGATCACGAGCAGAAGTAGTGGGGAGCATCATAGCCTGTGTTGAGAGGGATTCTTTGGGGTTTGAATAATTCACCTCTGAAACATGGGTATTCTTTCAACATCCTTACAACCCTTATTCAGGGACCGTTTGAGCGGGATGGGTTACTCGACCTGAAGAAAATTCTAACTGGGTCCCACCTGCAAGGTCATGGTGCTGTTTATCTTGATATGACATCACTATGTCGCACGAATATTGTTGTGATGCATGTGCCTGGTTGTACCCTTATCAGACGGGTAGTCATGATGGGTATACTGGGCTTCGTATATTTTACCCCAGTGTCACTTTGATGGCATGAACTCAATAATAATAATAAGATGAGCTACAGCAAATATTCTGCTCAATACCACAGACTTGCTTGTCAATTGTTTGACCATAACCAGTTGAGCATATCCCTTGGTGGCTGACGATATGTGAGAAATATGAAGGTTGTGGTCAATGAGGATAGTAGACGTGATACCAGTAGTAATTAGTGCACGTGGAAGTTTCAGCACTCAACTACCAACATGGCTGAAAAAGATTGGTGGGAGTGTGAAGGTAGAACACCTAAAAAAATCAGCATTGCTTGGAACTGCAAGAATTCTTCGCAGGGTTCTTGAAGCATGACCAGTAAACAAGTGTCACGTTAGTCTGCTGGCTGTGGACAGCTGACACTTTCCATCATACCCAGCAAAATAAGCTGTGAGTTTTCATCACATAGTAGTAGTAGTAGTAGTAGCACTACTACTACTACTACTACTACTACTACTACTACTACTACTACTACTACTACTACTACTACTACTACTACTACACTACTACTACTACTACTACTACTACTACTAATAATAATAATAATAATGATTTCAAATTTTTTGTCACAAGGGCAGTTTGGGGGGAGAAGATTAGGTCGAATATACCGACTCCAGTGTTTCACTAGCATTTAATTTATCGACCCTGAAAAGATGAAAGGCAAAGTCAACCTCGGCGGAATTTGAACTCAGAACGTAACGGCAGACGAAATACCGCTAAGCATTTCGCGGGGGGTGCTAACGATCCTGTCAACTGGGGTAAGGGGACTAGTTGATTACATCGCCCCGGTACTCAGCTCTTACTTATTTTATCGACCCCGAAAGGTTAAAAGGCAAAGTCGACTTCGGTGGAAATTGAACTCAGAATGTGAAGACAGACGAAATGCTGCTAAGCATTTTGCCTGGCGTGCCTACGAATCTGCCTTAACAGCAACAACAACAACAACAACAACAACAACACCAACAACACCAACACCAACAACAACATCAACGACGACGACGACGATGATGACGATGATAACATAATATAAATAAAATGTGAAATGTGTTGGTGAGTGGCTTTTGGCCCAACCTGTATTCTGCACTGTTAGAGAATAGGAATAGATCTCTATCAATCCGGATGACAATCGTTTATTCGACAAAACATGCATACAAGAAAAATCTGTACTTTTAAAGTCATAAAAATAATGCCACAGCAATACAACGTAAGAAGACTGTCCAAATACGGCTGATATTTAATCCAAAGATAATCAGATAAATGCAACATCGGCGAACAGTCCCTGGAGATCAGAATTAATAAGCAAATAGATAAAAATCAGTCTAGTTGCACTTTCACAAGTATATATATATATACATACTTGCACATCTACATACACACACACGCGCAGACATACATACACACGTTTATATACACATGCATGCATACTGACACACACACACCACACACACAACACACACACACACACATATTTGACTACGTTTGTGCGTATGTGTGTGTGTGTCCGTCTTCTCTTCCTCTCCTCGCTTTTGTAGCTATCGTCTAATTTTCCGCAGCCCCCATCGCGCTGAATTCCTCTGTTTAACTCTTTTAAGCCCTTTTCCCATTCATAGACGAACAGAACTTATGATAGTAAAACACGAGTCTTTTCTGTATCGAGTCTTTGCCTGGAATCGTTAAACCGTGTAGCGAAAAACACGTTCTTCCCGTGCAAAGGAGTAGTACTTGACTTCAGAACGCCGAGTACCGGTACGAGTGTAGCTAAGTATTCTATTCGATCCTCTAACAACTTGATTGTATACACACGAACACATACACACACACACAAACTCGCACGCCCATACTCACACACACCCATACCCGCACACGACAGGCTTGTTTCGGTTTTCCGTCTACTACACCCGCTCACAAGGTTTTGGTTGGTCTGGGACTGTTGTAGAAGACACTTGCCCAAGATGCCACGCAATGAGACTGAACCCGAAAGTATCT
>NC_043012.1:33312918-33322918 GCF_006345805.1 Octopus sinensis
TTGCAATCCCTCCGGGTCCAGTGTATTCATTGGGTATTGCATTCAGTTTTGCTTGAAACTTTCCAGCATTGAACTGCATGCTATTCTTTTCAGCCCACTTGTATATTTCGTCCAGCTCACATTGCAGGTGTTTAGTGTCCTCAGGGTTCTGTATTGCCTGTGAAACTTTTGTATCATCTGCATAACTTGTGATCGTGGCTCTCTGCGTGGCTGAGGGCATGTCTGAGAGGGCCATTATGAACAGTAGTGGTCCCAGAACAGTGCCCTGCGGAACACCGCTCACTATTTGTGTGTTAATGGAGGTGGCCCCATTGGCTACTACCACCTGACTTCTATCCTTCAGAAAGTCATGAAGCCATTCTCCCAGTTTTCCAACTATGTTGAGATCACGCAGTTTGTGACATATCATTCCATGATCGACTTTATCAAAGGCCTTTGCAAAGTCGAGATATATCACTTCCACATTTGAGTGGTTGAGCAGCCGTTTCAGCACCCAGTCATAGTGTTGTAGGAGCTGAGTTAAACAGCTTCTCCCTGGTCGGAAACCATGTTGGGTGTCGGGCAGCAAGTCATTCTCTTCAAGGAAGGTGATCAGCTTCCTTCTGACTATTCGTTCCATGACCTTGCTGATGTGTGAGGTCAGAGAGTAGGTCTATAGTTCTTGGCTTCCGCTCTGCTACCTCCTTTATGAATGGGGCATATTTTACCTTCCTTCAGTTTTCTGGAAGTTTGCCAGCTGCAAGGAAGCTCTGAAAGAGGAACTGCAGTGGTCTTGCTAGGACTCTCTTACATGCTTTTAGGAGGATTGCCGGGAATCCATCGGGGCAGTAGCTGAGTCTGTTTTCATTTCATCTATAGCTTGGTTACATCGTCTTCCTTTATATCGATGTAATCTATCGTCGCCGCCTCTGATTTTATATCTGCAGTGGTAACAAAGTCAGTTGGATTGGTGATTTGGAGATGCCCAAGGGGTGGAGTAAACACTCTTGAATTGCTCATTCAGTATTTCACTTACCCTCATTGGTTTTCCTGTAAGTGTGCCATCCTTTTCGAGGAGTGGCCCTATTCTACAGTGCACTGTAGCTGTTTCTTTGGCATACCTGTAGAAAGCTCTGGGGTTAGATTTTATGTTTTCTATAGCCCAGGCTTCTTTGTCTGCTCTTTCTTTTTCATGGGAGAGTTGCAGACATTTTTCGATTTCCAACAGTTTTATTTTTAGGCGGGACTTTTCACTGCTTTCAATCTGTTTGTTTAGGCGATTTGAAATTTCGTACGCCGTCTCATTAAAATTTTCCTCTCTCTGGGGATTTTGTTCTTGTGTACAGTGGCCTTCTCTCTGGGACACATTTGTAGCATATGGCTTGCATTACAGACATGAATTGTTGAAGTTTCACGTCGATGTCTGGCGAGGAGAGACATTAGGCCAGTTTTGTTTGAGGATCTCTTTCTCAATTTGTTTCCAGTTTGCCTTATGGTAGTTCAAGCTGGAAAGATTTTGAGGGTTTCTTGTAGGCTGCATGTCCGTGCTCTCTTTTGGCCCGTAATGGTCAGCTCTATCATGTTGTGATCCGAGAGTAGTGTCGGTGTCACTTTCACATTATGGATGAGATCCATGTCATTTGTGAAGCAGAGATCCAGTGTGTTTCCTGCCCTGGTTGGTTGGAGTATTACCTGCTCCATGTACAGGGTGTTGATGAGGTTCAGGAGGGGACTCGCCTGTCCTCGTTCACATCTTGTCATTCCTGGGAGAGAAAGGCCCTCGGGCCATCTGACATTGGGCAGATTGAAGTCTCCCATAAGAAGCACACCTATGTGTTGTTCTAATGTGGTTAGAATTTCTTCTATTTTTATAAGGCAGTCTTCAAACTTGCCCACATGGCTTGGGGCATCTGGAGGGCGATATGTAGCACACACAACTACATCAAGTTGCCTAATATGTACAATTAGTGTGTCACACACCGAGTTTGAGTATGACAAGAGGACCTGGGGTGTGAGGTCCTCACGGATGTACATAGCAACACCTCCATGACTCCTTTCTTTCTGTCGGTCCGTAGTACAGCATACTGTGGTATGTGTAACTCCGCATCTGCTATGTCCGGTTTCAGGTGCGTTTCTGTAAGTGCTATGCATAAGGCTTGATTGCATGCAACAAAGTCTCAGGAACGGGATCTTTGTCCTGTTACTGAGTGTTTGCAGTCCTCTGATGTTCAGTAGGAGTATCGAGGTGAGGTGTACGTTGTTGCCGGCGGTGTCCATCCTGTGTCTGTTTGCTGTGGTGGTCTGGTATATAGTGGGTAGTCCCACCTGCGGGCTTGGGTTTGATGAAGCCAGGTCAGCTGCTGTACAATCTTTTGTGCCATGCACAAAAAAGATTGTTGCTCAGCAGCTGCTCTTTCGACAACATCATGTTGGCTGTTTGTGGCGCGCACAACATCTGCGTACCTCCGCTTTGGGGCAGGTGGTGCGTGGTCCATCCCTTTTCTTTGTGTTGATGGTTTGTCCATCTGCCTCGTGTCTCTGTGGCAGGGTCCCCGATGTGCAAAGCGGCAGCCTGCACCTCCTTTCCGTGCCAGCAGGAACCTCTCATATATATATATATATATATATTATATATAGATATATATATATATATATATATATATATATGTATGTATATAATCACCATCACCAGAAACAGCTGTGACATAGCGATAATGATGATGATGATGATGATGATCATCATCATCATCATTATAATTATTATTGTTGTGTTATTGTTTTTGTTCTTGCGGTTGTTAAATGTTTGTTAGGAGAAAAGAAAATTAGAATGAAAGAAAGAAAGAAAGAAAGAAAGAAAGAAAGAGAGAGAGAGAGAAGGAAAGCGAGGGAGGGGGAGAGAAGTTATTATATGTTCATTATTCAGTTATTTATTTGTAGAAGCCGATTATTGGATCTATCTATATGTGTGTATTATATATATATATATATATATATTATATATTTATATATATATATATATATATATATATGTATGTGTGTGTGTGTGGTGTGTGTGTGTGTGTGGTAATATATATACACACACACTCTATATATACATATATATACATACATATATATATATATATATATATACATATACATATTTATATATATATATATACATATGTATATATACACATACACACACTCACACACACGCACACACACACACTCACATATATATACATGTATATATGTGTGTGTGTATAAATATATATGTGTGTATATATATATATATACACATATATTTATATACATATATATATATACACACATATATATATATGTGTGTATATATATATATACATACATACACACACACTCACACATATACATGTATATGTGTGTGTGTGTGTGCTTACAGGTAGATACATAGAGATAGAGGGGAGGGTGGGGAAAGCCATTTATGTAAAGAGAGGAAGGGACAAGTCATTGTTTATTCGCGTATTTAGTTTGCTCTTTAAAAATGTATGAAATCTATTTTATCTTTCATCCGGCTATATAGAGATTTATGACTAAATATGTGTGTATGAGTGTGTGTGTGTGTGTGTGTGTGTGTGTGTGTGTGTGCGTGCGTGCGTGTTTGCGTGCGCGTGTATGTATATATGGGTGCATGTATGTATGAATGTATGTATGAGAATGTATGTATGTTTGTGTGAATATACGATTGTATGTATGTATGTTTGTATGCTTGTGTGCATGCATACATATATGTATATATGTATGTAAGCATATAAGTGTATGTATGCGTGTATGTGTGTGTATTCATAGGTATGTATTTAAATTTATCTATCTATCTATCTATCTATCTATCTATCTATCTATCTATCTATCTATCTATCTATCTATCTATCTATCTATCTATCTATCTATCCATCTATCTATCTATCTATCTATCCATATATCTTTCTTTCTTTCTCTCTCCCTCCTTCTCTCTCTCTCTCTCTCCCTCTCTCTATCTGCCTGTTGGCATGTCTGTCTGTGTGTCTGCCTATCTGTTCATCGACGATTTTCCTCTACCGCCACTCGACCCTTCTTTACTCCAGGTCCTCGCAGTAATTGGGAAGGTTCATTGCCCCTCAGTGACCACTTAGATTTCGCAAAGTGAATACAATTAACTCGTATTGAACTGTATCTTAAATGGAGTAACTGCCACATACACGCATACACACGCATGGACATATATGTACTTATGTAATGTTCATATGAATGTGTCTCTATGTAATCTATGTAACACACAAACCCTCTCACACACAAACACTCACTCATATACGCACATATATACGTATATATACATAAATATGTGTATATATATATATATATATATATATATATACATTCATATGTGTGTGTGTGAGCGTGTATGTGTGTAAGAGAGAAAAAGATGTACAAATGTTAAATTTTGAGAAATAATTTGAGAATATAATTTCAAAAGAAGTAAATAATGACATCCTTAATTAATTTTGTATTGATTTTTAGTAAATAATTTCCCAGGTATGTAAATGTATTTCCATGTCAATAGAGATATATCATAATTGATATAGTTCAATCTAAATTTAGTTGTTGAAACCAGAGAAGATAGGCGCTTTTAAGTCAGCGAAAGAGACATAGATTGAGTGCTATGTCGATGGATATAACAAAGGAAAAAGGTAAAAGTGCATATACGCTATTCGTTTTAGTTTTGCGTGCTGAGGGCAATTTTGAAACGTTTTTGACCGATTTTAGCCTTTTTAATGTTTTTATGACGGTCCCCTACACTCACATTTTGGGCTACTGTCCGCATTGCAACCTTCCTGGAATCAGTTCGGTCTGAGACACCAGTTCAAATTATGCCATCTCAAATTCATTTTCATTCCTCCTTAACCTGATTTAGTTGGAACTCTTCTCAGTTTCTCCTGCTTTTGCCTTAAGAGCCCTGGTTCTATTTCTCCAGAAATTGACGAACGTTTCATGAGATCATAGGTAAAGCGGACGGTTGTATACATGTGATGGTAAGTTATGCATTTAGTAGTAAGTAATACTGTTTCGCTGCGATAATGTGGATGTTTTTCCAGGTGAAACAACTGTGAGAAGTTACCTGAACGTTCTGCATAAAGAGGTAGGACTTTATATCTTGTGTTACTTTTCCCCGTTTGGAAGAAAAAAAACTCAGAAAGATAAATTTTTCCTTATTCCTAAATTAAGGACGTGTTTTCTAGAAACATCCAGCTTAGCAGGAACGAAATCAAATGCGTTTTTATGAAAAAGAACAAACAAATAGACAAATCGACTAAATAGTGTGTGCATTTATAGGCAATATGATCGTCCTCAAATATAATAATAGTGATTTCTCTAACAGAAAAGCAACAACATAATTTTGAACAATTCCACTGACGCAAGTATTAGTAGTACCACATGTGCAGCAATTGGGAAACAAAGCTGGGAGGGTCCAAACAGACAGAAGAAAAAACCTCCAGACAACAACCTACCAACACCATCAACCAGAAAAGAGTCAAAATGATTCAGAAAAAAACTGAGGACCAGTTATAAAAGCAAACCGAGCTTGTGCATTATATCCCTGCCCACAAACTTGTGTCACTGTAAGGATATCGAAGATGACGCTGCCATTTGGTTTGCTTCCACGTTTTGCGGTGTTTTTCTATTGTTCTTGCGGCCTCTGCTGCTGGTTTCGGTGTTGTAGTTGGTGTCATTGTTGCTGTTGTGACTGTATGCAGCCGATTATGTTGCTTCAGGATTTTCCTGTTGCAGTTGTTGCTGCTGTGATGATGGTATTGGCAAAGGTGGTGGTGGTGGTGGTGGTGGGGGTATTGCTTCTTTTGTTGTTGACAGAATATTTTGAGATGGTTTTCGTCATCACATAGGCGACATCTTAGCTCTCTGCTCTCAACAGCGACATACAGTTGTGAGCCGTCTGTCAAACTCAATGAGGATAACTTCCATGCTTTGGTGATCCGTTTGGATCAGTAGATGCATCCCCTGGCCCGATCGATTTTGTTTCTGCAGCACCACATTTAAGAAACAATTGGAAAATGAAATCATTTTATGGGCAATACCCCAGAGAAATCGAAGGGAAAGACAAGATCAACACTTGGGGATGGCTACGAAAAAGTGTTCTGAAAGGATGCATTGAGGCATTGATATGCAGTGTTCAAGAACAACTCTGAGAACTAATTAAACCAAGTTTCACATAGATGAAAGTAGCGAATCATCCCTTTCTAGGATGTGTGGTAGCCGAAACGAAATAATCTCATACTGTGAGCGAGTGCAGCAAGCTAGCCCAAAAGCACTACGAAAGGAGGTACGATAACGTGGCTTGGTCTGTCCACTGGAGGCTATGTGAAAAGTAGGGGTCACCGGGAGCAAGGAATATAAGATGCTGTGGGATTTTACAATCCAATGTAACTCCCTAATCGATGCACCGAGACCAGATATTGTTGTGGTAGATAAATAAAATAAGAGGAAACTAGGATTATAAATATTGCAATACCTGGGGATGCACACATAAGTGACAAAGAACTAGAAAAGAATGGGAAATACAGACTACTAAAAGATGGAATCGCAAGAATGTGGACCACAAAGAGAGAGTCTGTCATTCCAGTAGTTGTAGGGACACTCAGAGCACTAACAACCAAATTCGAGAAATAAGTCAGAGCAATCGGAACTGACACGAAAGCAGAGCAAACCCCCCAAACTGTTCTGTTGGAGACAGCTAGGATTTTGAGATTGGTACTTGGATGTTGAATGTCTCCCACGATAATTAACAACCAAGTATCAAAACTTATAATGTGCGGAAAGACACCCTGTGAGTCCTCTGACAACAGGCTGCTGTCCACTGTCAAAGAATCTGCTGGAACAAACAAGACAGAGCGTTCTTAGAAGTAAAAGAATAATGATAATAATCCTTTCTACAAGAGGCACAAGATCTGAAATTTTGTGAGGGATGGGGCTAGTCGATTTCACCGACCCCAGTGTTCAACTGGTACTTATTTCATCAACCCCGAAAGTGTGAAAGGCATAGTCAACGCCGGCAGAATTTGAACTCAGAGCGTAAAGACGAACGAAATGATGCTCAGCATGGATTGCTAACGATTCTGCCAGATCATATTATTGTTATTATTATATTATTATTATTATTATTATTATTATTATTATTATTATTATTATTATTATTATTTTTATTATTATAAAGGCGCCGAGCCGGCAGAACCGTTAGCACTCTGGGCGAAATGCTTAGCGGTATTTCGCCTACCGCTACATTCTGAATTGAAATTCCGCCGATGTCGACTTTGCCTTTCATCCTTTCGAGGTCGATTAAATAAGTACCAGTTACGTACTGGGTGTCGATGTAATCGACTTAATCCCTTCCCCTAAATTTGAGGTCTTGTGCTTCCAGTAGAAATTATTATGGTCAAACAATTGACAAGTAAATCTGTGGTATTGAGCAGAATATTTGCTGTAGCTCATCTTATTATTATTATTATTATTATTATTATTATTATTATTATTATTATTATTATTATCATCATTATTATTATTATTGAGTGAGAGAGCAGTGCATGCCATCAAAGTGACACTGGGGTAAAATATACGAAGCCCAGTATACCCATCATGACTACCCGTCTGATAAGGGTACACAAGACACATGCATCACAACCATATGTGCGCAACATGGTGATCTCATATCAAGATAAACAGCGCATGACCTTGTAGGTGGGGACCAGTTAGAATTTTCTCCGGGTCGAGGAGCCCATCCTGCTCAAAAGGTCCATGAATAAAGATTGTTTAAGGATGTTGAACGAAACAGCCATGTTTCCAATGGTGAATTATCCAAACCTTCTTCTTTTGATGGTACAGACTTTACAGTAACTGGCGTTTTCCCTATCTTCCTGTAAAAAGCTTTGGGGTTATTTTTGAACATGTTGTCCTTGAAGAATCTAACACGCTTTTCATACCTCGCTAAGCGGGCAGCTTTAGCAGATAGCTTTTGCTTGATTGTTTCTATGGTGGCATCAATATCAAGTATAGTTTTCATATTATATTCTTTCTTTAATTTTCGGGTTTTTGTAGGCTTGGTAGCCTTGTCAAACTTAAGGTTTTTCAAACATTCAATGTCAGACCTAAGTAGTTTAATTTGTTGTTGGATACACTCTTGCCAAGAAGGCTTTTTGTGGGAATGTTGCCATTTTCTAATTTTTTCAACACATAGAATCGTTGAGATTTTCGCAGATGCATAGTACAGGTGGTTGAAATCTGTGATATCAACAATATTAGCCCAATGTTAGCCCAATATCCTTAAGTGCAAGGCGGATTTTACCAATTATTTTCAGGATTTGGTTAGAATTGCGAATTTTGGGGAGAGTATTGCATTCATCATACTAGTTTCTTTAATTTTCAGCCATCCAATCATGATTCGATGTTTTAGATCATGTAGTTCTGTTGGGTCAATTTCTGTGTGCCTTTCTTCATCTATTTGATGTTCATCTGTCTTAATGTTTATGATTCGTTCATGGAGTATTGCACTTTGCCTATCAATTATACTAACTCTTTCAATCCTTATTGCGTTTTTATCATCCCTGGGCTAGTTTATAATTATTTCATCTGTATTAGATTCTTTTTGTTTAATTTGGTCAATCTCTACTTCAGTCAGTAATTTTTTTTATAATGTTTCTTCTGACGTTGGCAAGTTTATTACTGTCTATGTAGGGTCTTACTTCAGGGTGTTTCTGTCTCCAGTTTAAGTAGGTTTGTACAGTATTAGATTTATCTGTGGGGAAATATATGGCATGGTAGAAGGCCGTAAGAACTTCTTTATTATCTTTGCTAGACCATTTTTCATTCTTTTTCTTTTGGTTATTTGATGACGGGCATGGATGGCCATCTGTTGGAATATTCCGGTTGTTGGGTAAGTCCAGCTCCTGTGTGTTGGGAAGATTTGAACCAGTAGCTGATTTTTCAATCTGAATCTGGTTCAACATTCAGGTATGTGGTCTTTTGTAATCCGATCGATGACCATTGCAGTTTGTAATTTGTTTTGTTAACAGTGAGGCAAGACGAGCTTCGACGCTTACATTAGGAGACGGATCTGTCAGTTTAGGGTTAATTTTTTGCGACAACACCGTCTCCGTGTTCTCTGCATGTAAACATTGTTCGTAGCGTAGCTTCTTAAGGTTAGCAGATCTGTATTCGTCTGTATTTTTTTGTTGATAGATTTATCTCCGAACATTAGTTTTTTTTGTGCTGTTTTTTAAATTTATGTTAGTTCGAAAAAATGAAAATAAAATAAGAAAAAAAAGAAAGTTTTGATTTTGTTTTTGCTTGGTTTGTGACATGTGTGTGAGTGTGTGTCATGTAAATTTCACGTAGTTGTGTAAAACTTTGATATGTATGTGTAGTCCTATGGGTATCAAAATGTATATATGATTGTGTAGGCATTCGAGTACATGCGTAATTACTCAGTTTATGTACTCACTATTTTGGTCCGTTTCTATTCTATAATTTGTAAACTTTCCGGTGTTGATATCGTGTGTTTCGCACATGCTTCATTGAGATACCGTACGTAGGAGAAACTGTACTTTGTATGGCAGTAAAATTTCATTTTTTTTTAGTATTTTCGTTAAAAGTCCGCTTCCTTCAAGTCTTACTCAGGTTCCTTTATCTAATTCGATCGATGTTATTGGATTAGTTCTGTTTTTGAATGGGGAGCCCGGTTTAGTACATCCATGTTGTTATTCAGTGAGGGCTCTATTATTATTGATGCAGGCTCAATTATTATTCGTGCAGGCTCTATTCTTCTTCTTCTTCTTCTTCTTATTATTATTATTATTCATTATTATTATTATTATTCTATGTTTGACTTTTGCCTTACATTTGTACAAGTTGGCTCCAAGTCTCACCCAGAAACCTCAAGAGACAACAAGTTGGAAGTTCATGTTGTTGTTATGCCTAGTGTGCCATATATTTGGTTTTGTATTTAGTGTTGTAC
>NC_043012.1:33325418-33327918 GCF_006345805.1 Octopus sinensis
AGTGAAGACAGATAGCTCAGTGGTTAGAGTGGCGGGCTCACAATCAAGAGGTAGTGAGTTCAATTCGCGGACCGGGCTCTGTGTTGTCTTCTTAAGCAAGACATTTTATTCCATGTTAGTTCAGTTCACTCAGCTGCAGGAATGAGTTGCAACGTGTCACTGACGCTAAACTATATCTTAGATAACATCAGTGGAATGGAGAGGGGAGTCTGGTATGCATGGGTGATTGCTGGTCTTCCATAAACAACTCTGCCAGGACTTGTGCCTCAGAGAGTAACTTTCTAGGTGCAATCCCATGATCATTCATAATCGGGGTCTTTTACATTTTTTATATCCTAGTAATCATTCTTCTCCAAATTGGTATCCTTCGTATGTAAAACTTCACATATGGAATAATTTATTCTATATCCAGGAAGATATTAGGATGTTATCTACTTGCAGATTCAAGGTTGATTTGTGTAGCTAAAATTTGGATTTCACTTAAGGTTGAAGTATTCTACCATATTGTGTCCAATACCTTGACCTTATAAATAAATTCTGCATATTTTATATTTCTGAATTATATTTGACTGAGTGACTCTCAATTGTACACACATATCACTGAAATTTATACCTTTTTACTATACTTAAGGCTATTGGATGAAATATACTCTGACCTTGTTTAGAATTTTGTATTCATGATTCGAAATTCAAACCTTCGGGTCATCATAGCCAATGACCGATTTTATAGTCATATCAGGTTTCTGTAGTTTGTAAGCCATTTGTTGTTTAATTTCTTGCATTTTGGCAATTTCAACCAATCAATGACGTCTATTGAGGTGAATACAATTTCTGCTGTCAACAACATTTTCAACAAATGGCTTACAAACTACAGAATTTTCTCAAGAAAGCCAAGAGAAAAAGATGATTTATGTAACACACTACCAGTATACGAAGTTTAAAAGTGTTTAGTTACAAAGAAATTATTTTAAAAACCTGCCGGTCAAAGTGAAAAGATCCCAATCTTCCTCTAACTGAATTTGAAGGTCTAACTTCGGGAAAATTTTCCCTCTGTTTGGTTTAGCAAATACTTCTGGGCTTGGTAGTGGGTAATTGTGTGCGAGTAAAGAGTCGTTTAATCCAGTTGAGAAGTCTGCGCACAATCTTAGCTATTTTTTGTTTTTCACGTAGACCGCCAGTGCTACCCAGTCTGTATGAGCAATCTTTTCAATTATATTCAGGCTTTCCAACCTTTCTAGTTCTTTATTGATCTGTTCTACCGCTGCAAACGGCACATTCCGTTTGCGTCTGAGAATAAGCGTTCAATTTTCTTTGATAGAAATCCTTGCTTTTGCTTTTGTGCAACAGCCTAAAAACTTCTGAAAAAAACTTTTGGGAAAGTTTCTATCAATTTTTCATCTCGGTTCGTCGACCTCGTTCGATCGTTTGACTGCTCCGTTTACATTATTGTACAAAACGCTTATGGGTGTATCCCATAAACTAAATTTCTTCATACATTCGGTGTCAAATAATTTCATAGATTTTTTCAACACATAAACACTCACTTTCTGGTTCGACCTTTGAACATTATATCACAAACGCTTTTGCCCGTGAAATATTATTTTCTTCATGTAACACCATTCGTTATTTGGTTTGGATTAGCCCCTTGTGGGTAGTAAAGAAATAGGTATTTTGTTTGGATTACATAATTTTGGTTTACCCATTTATGATTGTGATATCATTTCCTGTGTCTAATTGCGTTCTGCCACACACTAGTGGTTTCAATTCTGACACTGACAAATTTTCTGTTTTACTGCTGACAAACTATTTATTTTTTCTTGTTTGTTCCATTTTCCTGACATTTTTGTTTAAAAAAATGTGTTCAAATCTTCGAAAGTAAGTCTCGAAAGTTACTCCTTCTTCGGGGGCATATTTGAATTCGCTCATGGAATATGCTACATGGTCAGGCGAAAATTCATTCTTCGATTTGGTTATCAACTTCATTAGCTGTAGCATTTGTTGCTGCAATCTTTGTTGTTATTCTCGTTGTTCTTTGAGTTGTTATTGTGGCTGTTTTTGCAACTCAACTAACCCAGCTAACAAGTCTTCCATTTTTTACTATTTTCGTAAAATTGCATAACGAGATTTTTCTTTCTTTTTTGTATAGTTATTTAATTTTTCACATTCCGTGTGAATGTTTTTTTTGTCACTTCGCGTAAATTTGTTTTTCCTCGTCACCACTGTTGTGAAGTGGGTTTCTCCCATTGGTGTGATGTGTGACTGTCGTTGTACTGTAGTTGCTGGTTTACGCTAGTAGCCACAATAGTTACTAGTCATCACACACCGTTGTATCTCTTCGTACCGGAATAGTAATATACTAAATTCTGTCTTACTATCGCTGATAGCTCCACAAGACACCAACTAGAAATGTCGACTCTAAACTCTTCGACTCTCGACCCTCTATTTATAGTGACTGGTTCCAACCACTTTTTACTGGGAGGGGTTTACAGTTTCACTATAC
>NC_043012.1:33335418-33342918 GCF_006345805.1 Octopus sinensis
GCGACTTCTTTGGGCGTGTATTCTAGGTTATCAAAGAGTGTTGTTCAAGGAGCTGCCCTCCAAGTCTTATGATGTTATCAGCCTCATGTATGGAAACTTGGTCAAGGGATGCACTTCAATGCTTGGTGGTTAAAAGGGATATGATGTGATATTCAAATGCATTATGGATCGATGTTAAGCCTCTTCCTCCTTGTTTTCGTTTTAGGTGTGGAAATTATGTAGAAATTATGTTTGCTTGTTAGTATTTTTCGGGTTTTCAAATCAATGGATCGGATCTCATCAAGCGTCCAATCAAGCAGCCCCAATGTTGGTATGAGTACTGGCACCGCAAACACATTGTGAGCCACTGTTTTACTGAATGCAGAGAGTTCTGAGGTCCAAATCTTCTTTATTCGGCTGTAATATTCTTTAGTGACACCTGTTTTGTTACAGGTGTCACTGTAAGATATATTTTCATCCACTCCTAGATACCTGTATCCTCGTCAGATACAGGGGAAATCATAAATGGAGATGTTACTAGTCTGGTTTATAGTACCCCCCCATTCACAATCATAAAACAAAATTTATACGTACGTACGTATGTAAATATTTATGTATGTATGCATGCATGTATGAATGTATGTATGTTCGTAAGTACGTATCTATAAGTATGTGTATATGTGTGTATGCTTGTATGTATTAGTGCGTGTATGCATCGCAGTGATTGCTTACGATGGTGAAGCTGAAGGTGGGGAACGAGTAGTTTTTAGGGTGGGGACCACAAGACCTTAGCACGTGTGTGCATCTCTAATAATCTAATCATATTTAGAATTTTAATATTTTAATGTTGCTTTAGACGTTTTAAAACTATGTATTAATTTTAAAATGCTTTTATTGAGAATAAAATAGTGAATTTTTTATTGCTCAACACTAAATAATTCAAGTTATAAAAATCAGTTTCAATTGTTTTCTTTTTTATTTCTTTCATGATTAAAAAAAAAGTTTCTAATGAAATCTGGTGTGAAGGGTGAAGGATCAGAAGCAATAGCCAGCTACAAAAAGAGGTGGGATGTTCAAAAGGTTAGGTTTATATATGTGTGTATATGATTATGTGTATGTATGATTATGTGTGTGTATAGCTATATATATGCATCTGCGTGTGTATAGTATTTCTATCTATCTATCTATCTATCTATCTATCTATCTATCTATCTATCTATCTATCTATCTATCTATCTATCTATCTATCTATCTATCTATCTATCTATCTGTCTGTCTATCTGTCTGTCTGTCTGTCTGTCTGTCTGTCTGTCTGTCTGTCTGTCTGCCTGCCTGCCTGTGCGTGTGTGTGTGTGTGCGTGCGTGCGCACGTGTGAAAATGTATGTGTATGAATGCATGTATGTATGTTTGTGTGTCTATGTGTGTGAAGTTCTTGAATGCTAAATAAGAATGCGTAAGATATATATATATATGATATAGTGTAAAATTAATTAATTAATTAATAATTTATAATTTTACCAAGTAGTCAGTACGTTAAAAAAACCTTTTTAGGTGATTTATATATAATATTCTATAATTATATACGTAATTATAATCAGGGCTCAGCTGAGCGCCTCGCCTCGTACTGAATTAGAAATAGACACTAATGTCTTTTTAACTACCATAAAAATCTCCCATACAATAACACACATTTTTTATGTAGGCAAAAAGAAAAATGAATCCTTACGACTTTCAGTTAACCACAGACGCGTTTCAAATTTAAAGTAAATTATATTTATCTTAGGTAAATATAATTTACTTTAAATTCTTTTTGCATAAGTGTATTATTGTATATATATACAGCTAAATGATAACCGCTAACTTTTATCATATAAATTTAGTTTCGGTTTGTTTTATTGGCGCTAAAACCTCTAAAAACAAACCTAGGGAGCTGAAATTTTCATGTAGTGGCTTAGACATAGAGCTTTCCAAAAAGGTATAGCATGCCAAGATCAATGATAATCACGGTGTACTACTTTGACGGGCCTTCTCCATTGCCTCAACGTGTTGCTGGTTGCCCTTCATAAACATCAGTCTCTCAAAGTTACCATCTGACAGGATGGCGTTCTTGTCCCTCAAAATATCTCTTCCTGTAGAGAATAGGCGCTCAACTGCAGCACTGGATGAGATGGGGGTGTTATACTTGGTCAACTGTTCCTCTTATCCCTTGACGTAAGGACAAAGTAGTCGTCCAGGTAAGGATCCCGGGTTTCTGAGACTCCTGGCTCTCTATCTGAGCGACCTCTACCTCACACACAGCCGTTGCAGATTCCTCAACATACCCTTCATCCTCAGGCCCAACAAAAACGTCTCCACTTTCCATAACTAAAAGCGATAACTTGATATGCCAATAACGTAGACTGCTGTCGCTGACACTGTAAGACTGTCTGTAATGTGACAACGTCGTAAGTGAACACAACTCAAAATTGCAGAATTACACAATACGGCTCAGGTAGCTGCTGCTGCTGCGTCGACTAATCACGTCTTGTCACGTGTACACGTAATCAGCCAGTAGCGTGCCTGACGGACTCTTCGGACTTAAAATTTAATGGAAGCTAATTGGTCCGCTGATGGTTTCCAAAGTTAGCGAAAACTCTAATCCGCTAAACGAAAAGTTAGCTTCACTAATTAGCTGTTAGCGGAACCGTGCCCACCATAAATATATATATATATATATGTATATATATATATATATATATATATATATATATATATATTATATATATATATATATATATATATATATATATATATATATATATATATAATATTTTGTGGAATTTGATTTAGTATTTCTAAATTGAATTTTTCCCTGTAAGTTAGGAATGATATTCCCTCAAATAATTATTATATATATATATATATATACATATAGTGTGTGTGTGTGTGTGCGTGAGAGAGAGAGAGAGAGAGAGAGAGAGGAGAGAGAGAGAGAGAGAGAGAGAGAGAGAGAGAGAGAGAGAGAGAGAGAGAGAGAGAGAAAGAAACGGAAAAAGAATAAGAGTTGGAAATAGAGAGAGAAAGACAGTAAAAGAGAAACCAAAGCTGACCCAACGGAGGGTTCAGCTATTGAAGTTGACAGATGTATGTCAAAAGGTCAATTAGGAAATTAAGTCAATGGAAGCAACTGGACCATGGTGGACAGTTGCTGAGATGATGGAAATATGAGGCAAAATAGGACGCGAAATAATCACTTCAATAGCGAATCAGATAGCACAAAGAGATGTTATTTGAAATGATTGTTGCAGCAGTATTATTGTCCATTACATCAAGGACTTGAAAAATATTCTAGGAACATCAGATTTATTGGAAAGAAAATTAGTTTAGACGAGTTGCAGTTCTTAATTAACCATGAGTAAGCCACTGTACTCAATATTAATTAATTTACGGAGGCGGTGAGCTGTCAGAGTCGTTATAATGTACGAAGAAAAGCTTTGTAGTATCTGTTCCGGTAATTTAGAATCTGAGTTCAAATCCCACTCAGGTCGGTTTTGCTTTCCATTCTTTCTGGGTCTATAAAATAAAGCGCCCCTCAAATAATGGGGTCAATGGATGGACTATTTCCCTCCCGTCAGAATTGTTGGCCTTGTGCCTAAATCAGGAACCATTAATTAGGTCTTGTAGATAAGGAAGTCTCTGGATGTGGACTAATAGTTGGTGAGAGCCATATTCACGATGGAGTGGTGACTATCAGAAAAGTGATTGTTAATAAAAATAATAATAATAGTAGTAGTAGTAGTAGTAGTAGTAATAATAATAATAATAATAATAATAATAATAATAATAATAATAATAATAATAGTATCTTAACTGATTGGAAGTGTTAACATTGTTTTGTCTTGGTATAAAAGATGGGCTACAGCAAATATTCTGCTCAATACCACAGATTTGCTTGTCAGTTGTTTGACTTTAACCAGTTGAGTATGTCCCTTAGTGGCTGACGATATGTGCATCTCTGATCACGAGCAGAAGTAGTGGGGGAGCATCATAGCCATGTGTTGAGAGGGATTCTTTGGGGTTTGAATAATTCACCTCTGGAAACATGGGTGTTTCGTTCAACATCCTTAAACAACCCTTGTTCAGGGACCTTTCGAGTGGGATGGGTTACTCGACCTGAAGAAAATTCTAACTGGGCCCCACCTGCAAGGTCATGTGCTGTTTATTTTGATATGAGATCACCATGTCGCGCACATATGGTTGTGATGCATGTGTCTGGTGTACCCTTATCAGACGGGTAGTCATGATGGGTATACTGGGCTTCGTATATTTTACCCCAGTGTCACTTTGATGGCATGTACTACTCTCTCACTCAATAATAATAATAATAATAATAATAATAATAATAATAATAATAATAGTAGTAGTAGTAGTAGTAGTAGTAGTAGTAGTAGTAATAATAATAATAATAATAATAATAATAATAATAATAATAATAATAATGATAATAATAATAATAATAATAATAATAATAATAATAATAATAATAATAATAATAATATAATAATAATGATAAT
This sequence comes from Octopus sinensis, assembly GCF_006345805.1. Lineage (NCBI taxonomy): Eukaryota > Metazoa > Mollusca > Cephalopoda > Octopoda > Octopodidae > Octopus > Octopus sinensis. Next base: position 33,339,952 of record NC_043012.1, read on the forward strand.
AATCAAAAAAGCTTCAAACGTAGAAACAAGCCCTACGATCACAAAGTCAGCAAAACTAACCTAGTGAAAGCAAAAGTCTTAGTAAAAGGGTATATAAAACTCTGTCACTATTTAGGAAGCAGTCTTGCAGAAAAGATATTAGTAGGGATTCAAAACTGTTTTTAAAGTGAGTGAGAGCTTCTAGAAGGCTTCTAGTTGATAGGTTATTGAAAACTAGAAAACTTTATTAGTAGCGATGGTGCAATATACAATAGGCATAATAAGAGCGGAATGTCTGCTTAATTTTAGTGTAATAGTTATTTCTTTTATATATTTACACACACACACACACACACACACACACACACACACACACACACACACACACACACACACACACACACGCACACACACACACACACACCGGGCTGTGTATTGTGTTCTTGAGCAAGACACTTTATTTCACGTCGTTCCTGTTCACTCAGGTGTAGAATTGAGTTTCGATATCACAGGTGCCAAGCTGTACCTTTGCCTTTCCCTTGAATAACATCGGTGTCATGGAGAAGAGAGGCTAGTATGCATGGGCGAGTGCTGGTTTTCTGTAAACAATCTTGCTCGGACTTGTGCCTAGAAGGGTAACACGACAGGCTCCTTTCAGTTTCCCGCTACCAAATCCACTCACAACGCTTTGGTCGACCCGAGACCTTAGCAGAAGACATTTGCCCAAGGTGTTAGGCAGTATAACAGAACACGGAATCATGTGGTTGAGGAGCAAGCTTCTTACCACGTAGCCACGCCTGCGCCCAATGCATAGAATACCAGAGATTTTTTCAGTTACTGATGTTGCACATAACCAGCAGGATTATAGGCAAAATAATTATTTGCGACAGAAGCAATGCTAGCATCAAAAGGTAGTCTTTATATCTTTGACCTTTACCATCTAAAAGCAAACGGATTAAATTCAATAATGCCAAAGACAACAAAAATACTGTCGCACCTTGTGCCTACCTAACAAAAGACAAATACCCCCCAGGCTTCTTGACAAAGTTCTACACGCATTGATAAATTCTAAATAATAACATGACCTCAAATTTAATCAATTAAAATTTTTCCATAACAACCAACCATGCAAACCTATTTACCACCACACTGAAACCCACACACCCAAAGATGATCTTAACTGGACAGAAACTATATAATGGCATTGCAGTCCGACGATGGCTTACTTGGTTGAAACTTCGAAATCACTGTCAACAACATTCTTGTATAAAAATAATAAAATTGTACTCTACAAAAATATACAGTAAATCATCAGATTTATGTAAAATTGCTTTTATTATAACTAAACGTAAAAAGTAACAGTATATATCTATCTATCTATCTATCTATCTATCTATCTATCTATCTATCTATCTATCTATCTATCTATCTATCTGTCTGTCTGTCTGTCTGTCTGTCTGTCTGTCTGTCTGTCTATCTATCTATGTATGTATGTATGTATGTATGTATGTATGTATGTATGTATGTATGTATGTATGTATCTATCTATCTATCTATCTATCTGTCTGTCTGTCTGTCTGTCTATTTATCCTTCTATCTATCCATCTATTTATCCTTCTATCTATCCATCTATCTATCCATCTATCTAAATTAATTAATTTAGTTTAATTAATTAATTAATTAATTAATTTACATCTGAGTGTTCATACCGAATGAATGCCAAGGTAGGTCGGTGGGTATGAATGATAAATGTGTGTGTAATTGTGAACAAAGTTTGGGAACTCTGTGGAGTTTGTAGAGATGATACATTTGGGGATAATGGAATTTAAAACTAACTGAAACTAAATATACTCTTCTGAGTGGTTTTCATAAAACGCATCCTGGTGTAGGATAAGAATTTAGAGTTGAAATCTTAGAGTTTATATGCGATGCTGTGAAGCAATTAATGGCAGCTTTTCTTTAAGGTTCCAGTTCAATAATTTACATTGGCAGGAGTCTGAGTTAAGTCCTGCATTGGGAATATACCAATTTCCTACCTTATCAGGACCTACAATATATGTGAAAAAATTCCCTAACTGGCTATGTCTAATCAAAAAATTACTTATTTACTAAGGTTTAAACATCATCTTAGTCACATTACGCAGCAATACATCGGTGCCAGCATTCCTGCCACTTTCGGAATCTGTCCTGGAAGTCGTTCTCCGTAAGCAAGTCGAAGACCTTCTGTGATTCACTCTGGATCTTGGCAACGGTGTTAAAACGGCGACCTTTGAGCTGCTTTTCTATTGGGGAAGAGATGGAAGCCCGCATGTGCTAAATCTGGCGAACAGGGTTGGTGTGGAAGCGATATCATGTTGCTTTTGGCGAGAAATTCACGAGTGAGAACTCGGTGATAGGGTGCATTCTCGTCCTGAAGAATCCAATTCTTCACGCTCCACAAATCCGGTCGCTTTCGACAAATGTCCTCCCTGAAACACTTCAAATTCTTTGCAGTAGAACTCTCAATTGATTATCTGGCTCGGGATAATGAATTCTCGATGCACAATACTGCGAATGTCGGAAAAAAAAACCTAGTGAGCATGCTCTTGATTGAGTTGCGGCACTGTCGTACCTTCTTCGGTCGTGGAGATGATGGGGGTCTTCCATTGTGACGAGGCTCGTACCCGTAGACCCAACACTCGTCACCGGTGATGATCCTCGACTGACTTCGACGCAATGTTCGTTCTGCTCAGTGGTCAGCGGGCTGGGGACAAACTTGGCAGAGACGCGCTGCATGTTCAATTCAGACGTTAGGATTGCCTGCCACAGGCCCATATGACGGACCAACAAGATCAACAATGTCATGGATTGCCTTTCTCCGATCCTCATGCCCAAACTGAAGAATTTTCTCCACATTTTCGGGAATGATGCTCGTGGCAGGTCTTCCAAATCATCCATCGTTTTCCAGGGACGTCCTTCCGCTTTTGAAGTGCCCGTGTCACTCGAAAC
>NC_043012.1:33347205-33349705 GCF_006345805.1 Octopus sinensis
ACGAGCCTTTTGCTGTTTTATCATAAACTGGCTGAGTAGCCCGTCGTCGCCGGGAAATTTTTACTATAGAATCTCGTATTTAAATCTTTGTTCCATGTCAGACCATATCTTACCCGACAGATTTGTGAAAATTTTCACAAAAAACTTTGTTGAGGATTTTTTCTTTTTAAAATTATTTACATAGTAGGCGCAGGAGTGGCTGTGTGGTAAGTAGCTTGCTTACCAACCACATGGTTCTGCGTTCAGTCCCACTGCGTGGCACCTTGGGCAAGTGTCTTCTACTATAGCCTCGGGCCGACCAAAGCCTTGTGAGTGGATTTGGTAGACGGAAACTGAAAGAAATCCGTCGTATAAATATGTATATATATGTATGTGTATATGTTTGTGTGTCTGTGTTTGTCCCCCAACATCGCTTGACAACCGATGGTGGTGTGTTTACGTCCCCGTAACTTAGCGGTTCGGCAAATGAGACCGATAGAATAAGTACTGGGCTTACAAAGAATAAGTCCTGGGGTCGATTTGCTCGACTAAAGGCGGTGCTCCAGCATGGCCGCAGTCAAATGACTGAAACAAATAAAAGAGTAAAGGAGTATATCTGTTCGACCGTTTCACATGACTTTATTCATTAAAACTTATTAAAAGTTCAGAAATTCTTACAACTTTGGTCATCGTAGTGCTTTGCTTTCGTTTTGTTTAATAAAAAATTCCTCCTCATAATGATTTTGCTTTCATTTTGTGATAGCTATTATGCAGAAAATACCAGGTTCCAAATCCTGTTTTTTTGATTAGGTAAAATTGATCAGACTTTAAATCTCTGAAACATTTTTTCTACAATTTTTGTGGAATAAATATCTAACAAAATCGGATTCAACGTGATATTTAGTATATTAATAATATGCTAAATTTCAAAATATGTGACAGCAACAGAGAGGACCCGACCGACATAGAGAGACAGACATTTATAGATTTGACGCAAACACATACAAACACACACACGTGCACACACATATATGTTTCTTTACTACCCACAAGGGGCTAAACGCAGAGGGGACAAACAAGGACAGACAAACGGATTAAGGCGATTAGATCGACCCCAGTGCGTAACTGGTGCTTAATTTATCGACCCCGAAAGGATGAAAGGCAAAGTCGACCTCGGCGGAATTTGAACTCAGAACGTAACGGCAGACGAAATACGGCTACGCATTTCGCCCGGCGAGCTAACGTTTCTGCCAGCTCGCCGCCTTCACACATATATACACACACACATACACATTTACAAACATACGCACTGGTAATCACGATTTTAAGATGTTGCATAGTAGACACACATGTGTGTATGTATATATATGTATATATATATATATATATATATATGTATGCGCGTGTCCGTGTATGTGTCTGTATGTGAGTGCTTCCTTGTGATGGACAGCAGAAACGATGCCTGTGGAAATTGCCAACTTATTAAACTCCCCCACACCCACCTTTCTTTCCCTTCCTCGGTGTTTTAAAAGTTACCTTTGCGTATATGTATCGGTGCATGTGTGTGTGTATGTGTGTGTGCGCGCTTTTCTGTGTATGTATGAATCTATATATTTACCTACGTTTACGGATGCAGCGTCCGTTGTAATATATTCTCATATCTTTCTCCAAGCCCCGCCCACAGCATCGAAATTTCCAAATTTATATTCTTTCACTAAACTACTACCTTATTCCTCTCATTCAATTCCAGTCCGAGCGCCTTATACTTCCTTATACCGCACAGCCAAAACAGCCGAATGACTGCCAAGAGTTTTATAAGTTATAAGATAGCGGTATTTCGTCTGCCGTTACGTTCTGAGTTCAAATTCCGCCGAGGTCGACTTTGCCTTTCATCCTTTCGGGGTCGATAAATAAAGTACCAGTTTCGCACTGGGGTCGATGTAATCGACTTAATCCCTTTGTCTGTCCTTGTTTGTCCGTCCACTCTGTGTTTAGCCCCTTGTGGGTAGTAAAGAAATAGGTATTTCGTCTGCCGCTACGTTCTGAGTTCAAATTCCGCCGAGGTCGACTTTGCCTTTCATCCTCTCGGGGTCGATAAATAAAGTACCAGTTTCGCACTGGGGTCGATGTAATCGACTTAATACCTATGTATGTCCTTGTTTGTCCTCTCTGTGTTTAGCCCCTTGTGGGTAGTAAAGAAATAGGTATTTTATGTCTGTCGTTACGTTCTGAGTTCAAATTCCGCCGAGGTCGACTTTGCCTTTCATCCTTTCGGTGTCGATAAATTAAATACCAGTTACGCACTGGGGTCAATGTAATCGACTTAATACCTATGTCTGTCCTTGTTTGTCCACTCTGTGTTTAGCCCCTTGTGGGTAGTAAAGAAATAGGTATTTTATGTCTGTCGTTACGTTCTGAGTTCAAATTCCGCCGAGGTCGACTTTGCCTTTCATCCTTTCGGTGTCGATAAATTAAATACCAGTTACGCACTGGGGTCAATGTAATCGACTTAATACCTATG
>NC_043012.1:33354705-33362205 GCF_006345805.1 Octopus sinensis
CCGATGTACGTATGTAGTATATTTCAGAACGAAGTGTTGGCTGAGTATAGCGTGGTTATAAGAAAGAAAGATGACAAAGGAATACTTGATTATCTTATGTACTCCATTAGCTTACTACTGCTTTGAGAAGTTACAAATATCTATTACAACTGCATAAATGAGAGATATATAATATCTACCATAAATGGGCCTCAACTAGCGACAGAGCCTTTTATGAAAAAACAAGCGCTGCAGATACTTTTCCAAAGCTTCCTTACAAGTGGTAAACTTCTCAAAATGTCAAACGAACGTACACTGTACCAACCATGTTTATAAAAGAGAAAACAGAACAACTGCTAAAAATTAGAAACCTATCGATCACTCTGATTTCGCACATTCGCAAAGTTTGGAGCATTACAAGTTATTAGGGTCACGCTATAATATCAAGCTGACGGTTGGACCTGAAAGCAGCCGATGGGCTCCTGGAAGTGGCAGAAACAAATGCGATTGTTGAGTAATAAAGAAACAGTTGAGTGGCTGGGGCGACGGTGATGTTGGTGTTTGTTTGTTGAGCGAAGCGGTCTTCGTCCCAGAGCTCGCAAGATGGGAGAAGTCCGAAACGTGGTCTTTTGCTATTCATAAGACCTGCAGAAGAGGAAGCAGGTCAACCCCCGACACCGAGAGCATCGACGGATGAATGAATGCGCATCCAGGCTCAGCGGTTGCGTAGTAAGTCGGGGACAAGAAACAGGAAGAAAGAGTGAGAGAAAGTTCGGGCGAAAGAGTACAACAGGGGTCGCCACCACCCCCTGCTGGAGCCTCGTGGAGGTTTATGTGCTTTCGCTCAATAAACACACACAACGCCCGGTCTGGGAATCGAAACCGCGATCCTCCGACCGCGAGTCCGCTGCCCTAACCACTGGGTAATTGCGCCTCCACTGACGTTGGTGTTGATATACTGGCGAATGGAGAAAATGTATAGCGTTGAGAGATAAAGAGAGTGTGAGGCAGAGAATTCTAAGAAGTGAGATGCTAAGGGTGGGAGTTAAAGCAAACATGCAAGAGAAAGAGCAGAAAGTAAAAAATTGTGAGGGTGAGAGCGAGAGTAGGATGGAAAGGAGAAGGAAGAATATGAACATGTAGCAAAGTCTATCCTCTCATACCCGTATCTAACTTTCTCTCCCACTTCTACGTTTGTTTGTAGTGCTTTTGTAGTGCATTTTCGTATATAAAATATTGGTATCATTACTTGGATGTATTAATTCGATACACGAATATAATACAATGCTAAGATCTATATAAATTCGTGCGTGTCAGTGTCTCTCTCGAGGGGGTACCCAAAAGAAACCGGAATTTTGCAATATTATTTTATTCACTTTGTTTCACATGTGTACACTTTTATCACCTTCAAACTATTCCCCATTTGAAGCAATACATCGGTCCAGGTGCGTTTTCCACTATTCGAAGCAGTGCTGGAACTCTTGCGAAGTGATGCCTTTTAGCGCCTCCGTCGTTTTTTTCCCTTCATCTCTTCCACATCTGCAAATTCTGTTGCACCAGCTTTTGTCGCCATTGATGACCTTCGAAAAAAGGTCCAGATCTACTTCCAACTGTTCATTCAGTTCACGACACGCATTCAGTCGTGACTGCTTTTGATCTTCTGTGAGCAAGCGAGGCACAAATTTTGATGCAACTCTTTTCATTCGCTATTCCTCGCTCAAAATTCGTTGACAAGAGCTCCAGAACACAGAAGCCACATCAACATGATCGTTAATTGTTCAGTGACGGTCCTCCAACATCAGTTCATGAATTTTCATGTTTTCATTCGTTCGGGAGGTCGACTGTCGCTTTGAATGAGGCTGGTCTTCACGCGACAAGTAACCATTCCAAATGCATGACAACAATTTGAAGCATGACAACAGTTTCGACGACCGTTTTCCCCAGCAGGAAACAGAATTTCATTGAAGCAAGATGTTCCTTTATTTCAGCCATTGCAAAAATCCACGAACATGGGAGAAGCACTGCGAAACAAAGTGGCAGTACGACTTCAGTTGACACCGTCGTGCGGCAGACTGATGCCTGAGGGTCGCATCAAGTGGCGGAAGCCTGAACTACAACAGGTTTGTTCCCCAGAGAACGTTTCCTGTTACTTTTGGGTACCCCATCGGATCTATCTATCTATCTATCTATCTATCTATCTATCTATCTATCTATCTATCTATCTATCTATCTATCTATCTATCTATCTATCTATCTATCTATCTATCTATCTATCTATTGACAGTTTCCGACTAGACCACCCGAATGTGCCAACGTGGACATGGAGCAACCGCATCGGGTCGTCGAGATCGTATCTAGATAGGATACTGTGTAGGACAGTAGATAGAGATAGCATAGGATGTCCACATTTCCAGCTACACGGATCACAAACTTGTGACATGTACGCTAGACTTAGGTAAGACACTTAGGCAGGGTCCCGGATACTGGAAACTAAACGCGTCTTTCCCATCGAGACAGGTTTTCAGAGACCGGATTAGCACACTAGTAAAGAGGGCTTTGACGGGAGCCATCATCAACAACAAATGGTGGTTTGCCCTCAAGAGAGCTGTAAAAGCAGAAGCGATTAGGTACAGCAAAGCACTAGCCATAGATAGAAATAGTGTAGAGGGTGAGCTAGTTAAGAAGTTAGAAGAGGCAATTAGAAGCGGCATCGCATCCGACGTTTTGGCGGCGAGGTTGGCCCTCGACCATCACTTCAACGCCAAACACGAAGGGTGTGCTGTCAGAGCTAGAATGCGCGCTCTAAGGAACGAAGGTGTTGGAGCCGCGAGAGAGGCCCGGGTGGCAGAGGCGCAACAGGGCAACAAAGCCACCATTCGGTCTCTGGTAGATGAACAGGGGCGCGAATTGATCGAGCCAAGTAAAATGTGTGAGGCCTTTCAACAGCATTTTGCCCGACTGTTCGGGACGAGTGGCGGGCAAGGCGTAGGGTGGACTTCAGTGCCTACCTACACAGCCTACCACGACTCTCGGCAAGAGAGGCAGAGTGCTGCGAAGGTGCCATCACGGCGGCGGATGTGTGGGACGCGATGGCAGAATGCTCGAGGGACAAATCGCTGGGTTTGGATGGTCTACCCTACGAGCTTTACAGTTGTATGCCAGACTTGTTTGGAGACGTCTTGGCAGCGGTGTACTGCAACTGGAAGCAAAACGGGAGCATTCCTGGTTTTGTGAGCCGAGGAGCCGTAACACTGCTGAAGAAAGATCTAAACAAGGGAAATGTAATAGATAACTTTAGGCCCATCACTCTGCTCAATGCAGACTTGAAAATTTTGGCCAAGGTGTTAGCCAAGAGGTTGGCGCTTATCATCGAGAAACTGGTCGACAAGGCGCAAACATGCGCCGTGCCGGGCCGGACCATCCATGACAACCTCCACCTGATGCGCTACATCATAGACAGGGTAGTTAACGAACCTGGCATGGGTGGGGCGCTGATCAATTTGGATCAATCGAAAGCTTTCGATAGGGTAGACCATCGATACTTGGAGGCAGTCCTCAGAGCGGCTGGCTTCGGTCCCGTCTTCCGTGGCTGGATAGCCGCTTTGTACAGAGGCATCCGTTCGGTAATTCGCGTAAATGGACGTCTATCGAGATCTTTCGATATCGCACGTTCGGTCCGTCAGGGATGCCCCCTCTCGTCGCTTCTATACGTATTGACTCTCGAGCCACTATTGCGGAAGCTGGCAACTCTGAGGGGCATCCCGCGAGAACTGGGATGCGGGACGAGCGTGTCTGCATACGCGGACGACATTACCGTCATAGTGTCTAGCCACGAGCACATCGAGCAGGTCGGTGAGACACTGAAAAACTACGAAGCGGTGACAGGAGCAAAAATCAACCGGGAAAAGTCAGTGGGCTTGCGACTAGGCACCTGGAGAAGCAAGCCCATGGCGTCCACCAGGGCCTCCGTCGTGGGACGCTGGACCGACGGTCCGGTCGAGTTGCTCGGGGTCTGGTTTGGTCCGGACCTCCAAATGGAGAAGAACTGGAACGAGATAACGAGTAGGGTGGTCACTCTCGCCCGGCAATGGGCCGAGAGGAAACTGTCCCTAAAAGGTCGGGCGGAGGTGGCGAACACGTACATCGCGTCTGTCATCTACTACCGCCTGACCGTCGTGCCTTGTCCCGACCCTACCATCACCAAACTAGAACGCATTCTCTTTCGCTTCTTGTGGAAAGGATGCGTCCCGATGGTCAGGCGATCCATTTGCTGTCAACACCCGTTAAAAGGAGGACTGGGCATGCCGTGGTTGATGATGCGCAGACACGCGCTGAGACTGCGACATCTAAGGCTCTTCGTAGACGACGGTGAACAGGTGTGGTCGCCGTTTGTGAGGCACGCTTTCCCGCAGCTCGTCTCCATGACCGAACTGCAATCGTGGATCAAAAAGAGGCCGAGGAAGGGCGAATGGCACCGCGAGTGTCGCGTTGCTCTCAAGCAACTCTGCCGTCCTGGGTCAACCTTGAGTGACTCCATCACAACCAAAGCATTCTATTGGGGATTAGTGGAGGGGAGGTACGACGACGAGCTCGGGGCGAACCTGGACGTCGACGAGGAATACCTGACCCGCCTGTTCGGGACGACTTTCGGGCCAGGGCCCATGGACAACATCCAGAGATCCCTGGCCTGGCAGTGTTACCGAGAAGCACTACCCGTTCGGGATAAGCTCTATAGTCTCGGCTCGAGAAACACGGGGCCGACCTGCCCGAGATTCGGGCAGAGCGACGAAACCGTTCTGCACGCAATCGTGCAGTGTCCAACAATTTCCGACTTGTGGGCTTATGTCGAACAACTGCTGTCACGTGTGGGACGAGTCGGTTTATCAGCTGAGTCTATCGTCAATATTGTCACGCCTCCTTCCTTCAAACGGGAAGGAAGAGCTATTTTCATCATCCTTGTGGCTATGGCGAAAGAATGTATCTGGTGGACGCGTCTGAAAGGATTGGAGACAAACACTTTCCTCTCTGGTCATCAACTTCTTCAAGTACCACTTGAAAAGGAAAGTGAGAGTAGAGAGGCAAGTTTTGTCTAGCGAACGTTTTAAAAAAAGATGGGTGAATGTAGCAAGGATGGCACGTATGAATGACGAAGCCACTTTGAGCACAATCCTATGAACCCAGAAATTGAAAACAGAGGGTTACCCACTTGCAAACAAATGTGGTAACATATAACAATATTGACCGAGGTTACCGTGGTCTTTTTCGTAGGCTTTTCCTCCCACGGATAAACCTTACTTGCTTTCCCCTTTACACCATGCATCATGACACTGTGATACACGATCCCTATTGATTGTTTTTTCCTCTTCTTTTTTCCTCTTTTTTCTTCTTTTTTCATTTTTCTTTTCTTTTATTCCTTTTCCCTTTTTTCTTTTTTTTTCTTTCTTTTTTGTTTTGTTCTTTTTTCCCTTTTACGATCCCTTTTGATCGAAAACCTACCCCACCTTTTTTTTCTCCCCCAAAAGAAAAGCTCTACCTTGTAACGTGTCCCATCTGTGTGCAGCCCTGTGTGGCCAATAAAGAAACTTATCTATTTATCTAGCAAGCTATCCATCCATCCATCCATCCATCCATCTATCTATCTATCTATCTATCTATCTATCTATCTATCTATCTATCTATCTATCTATCTATCTATCTATCTATCTATCTATCTATCTATCTATCTATATATCTATCTATCTGTCTATCTATCTATCTATCTATCTATCTATCTATCTATCTATCTATCTATCTATCTATCTATCTATCTATCTATCTTAATAAGTGCGTGTATATGTGTATATATATGTATGTATGCATGAATGTATGTATGTAAAGTCTAAATGAGAGTCAAGAGTAACTAAAGATTCAGTTATGTCAATCTAAATATCGCAATTATGTGGGTATAAGTGTGTTTGTGTATGTATTTAAGTATGCATGTAGGTATGTATGTGTTATGCGTGTATATGTAAGTGTGTGTGTGTCTGTGTACGTTTGTACGTATGCGTGCGTGTGTATGGACGTACGTGTGAATGTTATCAATAAGAAAATTATACGCTATACATGAAGCTTCCTTCTAACGAACTCCCCTCATTACCATCACCACAACCACCACTGCTACCGCCAGCACCACCAGCACCACCGCCACCAGCACCACCAGCACCACCAGCACCAGCACCACCAGCACCACCACCACCACCGCCACTGCAACCGTCATTCCCCAATACCCACACTCTCATTTCATTCTAATTTCTTGCACTAATAAAAAGTTATTAGAGAGATGTTGAGAAAATTGTGGCTAAACAATTGCTTTAAAGTCTATTAGTGCGCGCGCGCGCGCCCAGAGACAACACACACACACACGTGCAAATGATCTTTCAAGTCTCTACCAACGAAGCAGAGTTCTTGTCTTCGCCTCTTCTATGCCAAGAATGGCTCTGTAAGCAGTATCCTCATAGAAAAAGAAAGTTGATTTGCATCCATCTCCATACCTCATACCCTTGGCCAATCTTTTTCCAAATTTACCGCCATCTACTCCAATAGGCTTCCTTCCCCGCACAGACAAGCAGTCAGGCAGGCAAAACACACACACACACACACACACACACACACACACACACACACACACACACACACACACACATACACACACACACACACATACACACACACAGAGGTATGGAAATACCTCCAATAGCTTCAAAAGAACAGCGCAATCAACCTTGACATTGCCATTTTCATTATACATTAGCAACGCGCCTCAAAATTCGCTCAGACACTCATCAAAAGTTCTAAGCTTTCACTGTCTACTGAGATAAACTAAAAACGACTCCGACTCGGCCAGTTATCTTCCTATTGTTCTCACCTCTTGCATGTCTATGATAATTAATCCAAGAATTAATTATGACGCTGTCTAACATCTTGTCTTTCTTTCCTGTACGTGTTGACCAGCATTATTTTCAACAGAATGTTTGCGGCATCAAGTTCAGTGGTATGGGGATGGTCCCTTCCTACAGATCAACACGTGTATGGCTATGCTCTGTTGTAAGTACAACATGTCCTTTGTCTATCCCCTTAACTTCTTTGAGATTTTAGGTATAATTATACTAATCTGTCTAACTGTTCTAAGTTAATTATGTTCTATGTCATTGTGCAGCTGAAGATTGCTCTACATTTTAAATTGATGTAATGATTGTATTGTTCAATTAAATGGAGTTGCATGAAACGATCGTACTGCATTACCTCTGTATATTTTTTTTGCTTATTTTGATTTTAATCTCCTTATTTTGAAATTGTATGGATAATACCGTACTAAATTCTAGTGCCTCAACTTAAGTACCATATTCATCTGAATCTAATTTTTGCTGAACTCATCTACCATACTTAAAATTATATATATATATATATATATATATATATATATTATATATATATATATATTATATATATATATATATATATAAACGACCGTGTGAAGGAGAG
>NC_043012.1:33367205-33379705 GCF_006345805.1 Octopus sinensis
AAACTCTCTCAGTGAGTAAGAAAAGGTAAACTCCGAAAAAACAAGCAATTGCTTCTTATCTTTTACTTGTTTCAGTCATTAGACTGCGGCCATGCTGGGGTACCAGCTTGAAGAATTTTTAGTCGAATGAATCGACTCGAATGCTTTTGTTTAAACCCAGTTCTAAGGAACTCTTTTCGCCAAACCACTATTTTACTGGGACGTAAATAGACCAACACCGGTTGTTAAGCGATGGTAGAATAGGGGTACAAACATAAGAACTATTTTCGCCGAACTGCTATTTTACTGGGACGCAAATAGACCAACACCGGTTGTTAAGCGATGTTAGAATAGGGGTACAAACATAAACACTAAGACACATACACGCAGGGTTTCTTTTAGTTTCGTCTACCAAATCCACTCACAAGGATTTGGTCGGCCCGAAGCTATAGTAAAAGACACTTATCCATAGTGTCACGTAGTGGGACTGAACCCAGATCCATGTGGTTGGGAAGCGAGCTTCTAACCACACACCCACGCCTGGTTTATTCTGTAACATTATAAAAAATCACAAGCAAATAGCAATCTTCCTCTTTGGTTGTTGCCCTTGATCCATGAGCATTTCGGTACCGATGCAGAGGAAAAACTCAACGTAGGGCTTATCACTCTTTCTAATTATAAAGACAAATATTACTGTCTTTCTTCATAGCAGTCGCAGAGAAACTACGAATATACACAAGGAACCATGGAGCCACAGAAAATAATTTACTATTACAAACAAATAACTTTTGTACGTTCAACGACGCGAGGACGTCGTTAATTTTATATTGCAACGACTGATATATAATCAGCTTAACGTCAGTGGAGGCGCAATGGCCCAGTGGTTAGGGCAGCGGGACTCGCGGTCGGAGGATCGCGGTTTCGACCAGGCATTGTGTGTGTTTATTGAGCGAAAATACCGAAAGCTCCACGATGCTCCGGCAGGGGGTGGTGGCGACCCCTATTGTACTCTTTCGCCCCAACTTTCTCACACTCTTTCTTCCTGTTTCTTCCCCGACCTCCTACGCAACCGCTGAGCCTGGATGCGCATTCATCCATCCGTCGATGCTCTCGGTGTCAGGGGTTGACCGGCTTCCTCTTCTGCGGGTCTTACGAATAGCAAAGGACCACGTTTCGGACTTCTCCCATCTTGCGAGCTCTGGGACGAAGACCGTTCGCTCAACAGCAACAGCAACAGCAGCATCAAAAGCAACATCAATAATATCGCCACCATAGTCACAACAATGAAACCAACTATTACAAGCACATTCACAACCTCAAATTCGCAAAAAATCTCGAAAACTGGGATAAAGTGACGAGCAGGATGGCCAGTCTCACTTAGAAACGGGCCAAAAGGAAACTATCTCTGAAAAGACGAGCAGGGATGGTGAATGCTAACATCATCGCCATTATATATCCCCTCCTGATCATCTTTTGCCCCAGTTTCCGTCTGACCAGTTTAGAGCATCTGCACTTTTTTGTAAAAGGGATGCATTCCTCTGTTCAGGCAAAACGCTATTTTTTAAAATGCAATGATACGCTGATAGCGAATAAATTTCTTACTTTAAAAGAAATAACTTATTACAAAAAATTAAACAACTCTCCATTCACATAAATCTCTTTAGAAATCTTACAAACAGATAATCTTTTTCTTTTTTTTATTATTACTTTTCCTAAAAAGTTACTTTTCAAAAAGGTAAGAATTGTCGTCTGTCTAGGAGGCGCATTCCTGAAGGTTTGAAACTTCTTTTTGTTGTTATGATGAAGAGACCAAGTGACAGTGTGCCAAAAGACCTAAAACTACCGGGCAAAGTAAGTCCACGGGGACACCGATTATGGTCCTAGTTTATGTTTTATGTTTTATGTTTGTATATATATATATATATATACATTAATGTAATAATTAATGTAATAATTTGAATTCGCCTTGAATGGTCCCTTTGCATACTGAACACTTGGTGAAATTGATTAATAATTAATTAATTTTGCCCTCAATTGTTGAAATTATAATTAATCTCCCTCTGATTAATGCTTCGGATTTTACCGAAATAAGCATAGTGTTTGATGATTTTAACCCACGCTGGTGGAAAGGGGAGAACAGAGATTCTTCGCTTGCTTATTTGAATTTGTTGGCACTGTTAGTTACGAGCAGATCTTCGAAAGGGTATGTTCTTATTTTCAGTGTTTCCAAATCCAAACCAAGGAATTTCTGAGCTGATGATAGAAATGTTGTTTTTGACTAATCTTGAAACGTACGTTCTCAAATAACCTTAGCATTTGATTTTTCGATGTCCTTACCCCCAAACTTTTGTGAGTTGAATTAAGCAAACACTATATATGAGAGAGATTTTCTTTAAGTATTGGAAATAGCTTTAAAAAAGTTTTTTAGCTGCTATTTCTAATGAGTTCAGTAGCGGCAAATTAATTTATTTTACTAAGCCCTTTTATATAATATATATATATATATATATATATATATATATATATAATATATATATATATATATATATATATATAATATATATATATATACATATATATATATATATAACACACAACGGCTTCTTTCAGTTTTCCTCTGTGAAATTCTCTCACAAGGCTTTGGTAAGCCCATAGCTTTAGTAGAAGACACTTGCGCGAGGTGCCACGAAGTAGGACTGAACCCGGAACCATGTGATTGGTAAGCAAGCTTCTTACCACACAGCCACGCCTGCATCTATGTTGTATATGATGTATATATAATGCCATCTATATATATATATATATATATATATATAGTGTTGTATGGAGAAAAAAACATTCAAAAACTAATATATATTTTGCTCTATTAAATGTTTGTTCTCAATATTGCTTGAGCTTTTTTGAATAATAATGATAATGATGATAATAATAATAATAATAATAATAATAATATAATAATAATAATAATAATAATAATAATAATAATAATAATAAGAATAATAATAATAATAATAATAATAATAATAATAATATATAATAATAATAATGATAATAATAATAATAATAATAATAATATAATAATAATAATAATAATAATAATTAATAATAATAATAATGATAATAATAATATAATAATAATAATAATAATAATATAATAATAAAATAATAATAATAATCACCGTCATCGGTAATAAAATATCCATTACAACAAAGTGTGATAAGGAGAAGATAAATTTTCCTCTGTTAATTCAATAATAATAATGGAATTATGTGTTTTCAACTTCTGTTTAGACTTTTTCAGTCTGTATATATCTTTGGCATTCAACTTCTTTCGGTAATACAGTGTTGCGTTCTTAACAAATACAAGAATCAGGAAAGCTATTTTTGATTCTTTCAGAATTACATTAATTAATGCTGTAATCTTTTTCTCGTAAAGTACACGAGATCCAAATATGTTTATTAATCTGATTGTTCATCTAAACAATATTTTAAATTAATTACTATGAATAATAATAATGATGATAATAATAATAATAATGATAATAACAACAACAACAACAACAACAAACAATACTACTACTACTACTACTACTACTACTACTACTACTACTACTACTACTACTAATAATAATAATAATAAAAATGATAATAATAATAAATTGGGCTTCGTATATTTTACCCCAGTGTCACTTTGATAGCATGAACTGCTCTCTCACTCAATAATAATAATAATGATAATACTAATAATGATGATAATAATAATACCAACAGCAGCAGCAACAACAACAACAATAATAATATGCCAGACAGTGGCTCTCATCTTAACGGATTGGAAGTGTTTTCATGTACATATTTTGTCTTTGTATGAAAGATGGGCTACAGCAAATATTCTGCTCAATACCACAGATTTGCTTGTCAGTTGCTTGACCATAACCAATTGAGCATGTCCTTTAGTGGCTGACGATATGTGTATCTCTGATCACGAGCAGAAGCAGTGGGGGAGCATCATAGCCGTGTGTTGAGAGGGATTCTTTGGGATTTGAATAATTCACCTTTGGAAACATGGGTGTTTCGTTCAACATCCTTAAACAGCCCTTATTCAGGAACCTTTTGAGCGGGATGGGCTACTCGACCAGAAGAAAATTCTAACTGGGCCCCACCTGCAAGGTCATGCACTGTTTATCTTGATATGAGATCACCATGTCGCGCACATATGGTTGTGATGTATGTGCTTAGTGTACCCTTATCAGACGGGTAGTCATGATGGGTATACTGAGCTTCGTATATTTTACCCCATAATAATAATAATAATAATAATAATAATAATAATAATAATAATAATAATACACTTTTCAAAAACGTGATACGAACATAAACCTGAAGTCATCATCGAAAATGATAATGCTAAGATCCTATGGGATTTTATGATTCAGTGCGACCATGAAATAGAGAATAGGAAACCAGACATAGTGTTAATTGAGAAAGAAAGCAAACGATCATAGATATAGCATGCCCAGTTGACAACAAGGTATGCGATGAGGAAGAAAGAAAAGTCGATAGATATGACAGGTTAGCTTGGGAGGTTAAGCAGTTGTGGTCGCTGAAAAAGGTGGTAGTAATAACAGTAATTGTCGGAGTCCTGGGAACAATGAGTAAAAATCTTGAGAAGTATACGGAACAAATAGGGGCTGCAATAAGGGTGGAACGCTTACAGAAAATAGCACTGCTTAGAACCGCTCGAATACTCCGGATGGTGTTCGAAAATAAGGGTTGTTATCTTTGTTCACTGGTAGTGAACAGCTGGCACCGTAGTACATCTCCAGCGTTAGAAGCTGTGCAAAGGAAATAATAATAATAGTAATAGTAATAAACATAATAACAACAACAATAATAATATAATAATAATAATAATAATAATAATAATAATAATAATAATATAATAATAATTCTTTACTACCCACAAGGGGTTAAACAGAGAAGACAAACAAGGACAGACAATGGTATTAAGTCGATTACATCAACCCCAGTGCGTAACTGGTACTTAATTTATCGATACCGAAAGGATGAAGGGCAAAAAAAAAAAAATAATAATAATGAAACCCCAAAATGGCAGAAATTCAAAAGATAGTGCTCATGGGAACTGCTCATATCCTACGCAAATACTTTCTATGTAATCTCAAGGTTTAAAACAAACATAATTTTCGGTTTACAAAAAAAAAAAAAACTTTTTTTAGACATTCATTAGTACAACCCCCCCCCAAATATATGGCACACTAGACATAACAACAACATGAACTTCCAACCCTGTTGTCTCTTGAGGTCTCTGGGTGAGACTTGGAGCCAACTTGTACAAATATAAAGCAAAAGTCAAACATAGAATGATAATAATAATAATTGCCCTGATGCAATACCAGACACTGACTCTCATAGCTTCTGATCTTAACTTATTAGAAGTGCTATTGTTGTAGTGAAAATGTACTCCCCTTTCCACGTGACGATGCCACTATAAGTTCAGAGAGACGGAGGAGTAACAAACATTTTTGTTGTGCATATTTTACGAAAAATCCGTAAAATTATAGCAAACTTGTTAGAGGGTCTAGTCGAGGTGCAAAGACAGCACTACTCAAAGAACAAGAACAACAACAAGTGTTACAGCAACAAACACTACAACTAATGAAGTCGGTAATGAAACCAGAAAATACATTTTTCACCAGACCATGGAGCATTTTCGGGAAATGAATTTAAATATGACCCGGAAGAAGAAGTCACGTTCGAGGCATATTACCAAAAATTTGAATAAAATTTCGAAAAAGAATGCCAAGATTGGATGAATGAAATGAAAACGCATCTAATTCGGAGGAACCCAGCGACGGTAGAGCATGAGAAATACTGTAACTTTATATTGCATAAAAAGTTTCTGACATAAATTTCATGGACACCTTTGATATTTTATGTAAGATTTTCAGTGAAAAAACATCGTTATTTACCACACGTTGGAAGTGTTTGAACCCTGATAAAGGAGATGAGAAACACTTTACCACATATGCGGGTAGAGTGGTAAGAGAGTGTGAGATATTTAAACTGGATAAACTAACTCCAGACTCGTTCGTGTGTTTGATCTTTGCTCAGAGACTTACTGCTAAAAAGAACACAGAAGTCGGAACGAAAATTCTCACAAAGCTGGAAACGAACCAGTATATAACTCTACAGAAACTGTCAGAAGAGTGCGATACGATATTAAAAGTAAGACACGACGCAGAGATTGTTTGCAGATAAAACCAGTGTGGAAGAGTTGGAAGACGGATAAAATGTTTCACAAAAAACACTATATTCAACCGTAGATAAACCCATGTACGGCATGCGGTGATAGGTACCTGAGAAAAGAGTGTCCGTTTAAAAAAAAAAAGAAAAAGCAAAGTGCTTTCATTTTGGGAACACAGGACACATTAAATCGCACTGCAGGACTAAGATGACGAAAAATTAGACCAAACGAGAAAAAATAAATAGTTTGTCACCAGAGAAAAAAGTTCGTGCAACGAACGGAAAATACATCAAGGTGGGAATCGAAATAACTAGTGTGAAAATGCAATTAGACACTGGTAGTTACGTCACTATCATAAATGAAGAAACATGGCCACAAATCGGTAAGCCGAAATTATTTAAGTCAAATAAAATAGCATCAGGTGTTACAGGAAAGAAATTATATTTCATCGGCGAATGTATTTGCAACGTAATCGACTGATCTCCTTCCCCCAAACTTTCAGGCTTTATGCCAATAGTAGAAAAGATTATTATCATTATTATTATTATTATTATTACTGTTATTATTATTATTATTATTATTATTATTATTATTATTATTATTATTATTATTATTATTATTATGATTGAGTGAGAGAGCAGTGCATGCCATCAAAGTGACACTAGGGTACAAATATACGAAGCCCAATACACTTATCATGACTACCTGTCTGATAAGGGTACACCAGGCACATGCATCACAACCGTGTGTGCGCGGCATGGTGATCTCATATCAAGATAAACAGCACATGACCTTGCAGGTGGGGCTCAGTTAGAATTTTCTTTAGGCCCAGCCCACTCAAAAAGTCCCTGAATAAGGATTGTTTAAGGATGTTGAACGAAACACCCATCTTTCCAGTGGTGAATTATTCAAATCCCAAAGAATTCCTCTCAACACATGACTATGATGCTCCCCCACTACTTCTGCTTATGATCACATACACACACACACACACCACACACACACACACACACACACACACACACTACGCGCGTGCACACACACACACACACAAACAAACGCACATACCCAAACATGTACAGATATAGTATTTATTTAAACTGAATTTCTTTCTCACAACTCGAGTTTCAAGCCACAGCGATCACCAGGCTGGCTACCGTAACTCAGTAATTCTATTACGTTTCTTTTTTTCGTTCCTCGGTTCAGGTTTATTCTTTTCTGTTTGGCTCTTGACTCGGTGGAGCATACAGTATGTGTCTATGCGAGAGAAAGGAGCTGCACAAGTAGTGGTCCGATGCTCACTTCAGCAGTGGAGGTTGTAAAAATGCGAAGTGAAATACCTTTCCAAATGCCACAATGTGCCGCCGGCCCAGGTATCGAATCTATAATCTCATTATCGTAAGACCAGCATCCAAACCACTAAGTTACACGTCTTCAAACGCGCTCGCGCACTCACACAGTTGCCCATGTAGTGTTGCCTTTGTATTGGCTGCTACATGTGCAGAAATGTATATCACCTATTTTTTCCTGACCACCACCACCACCACCACCACCACCACCACTTCTTTTACTACTAGCACCATCACAATCAGAATCCATTGAGTGCATTTAGTAAAGAATGGTTGGTTGGCGAATGAAAGAAAAACAGAGAGGAAGAACAAGAAAAGGAGGGAACGAAAAAATGAAAGAGGCAAAAAAACAACGCGTGGAAGAAGAAAAGGAAAAATGAAAATGAAAGAAAGAAATGAATGGTAGAAAGAAATTCCGGATAGAAAAAGAATGAAATAATAAAAAAGAATAAAAGAAAAACCTTGTAAAAAGGCGACCAAAAAGACAATAGTAATGAATAGATTAAGATGCAGCATCTGATGTGTTTTTGTATCTGTTTTGTCTTTCTTATCTCTTTTATCTGGTTTTCGAAGTTCTCTGTGTTTTCTATATCTTTCTTGTGTCGTTCACTTTACTTCTTGCTTTTCAAAATGGCTCAAAACCAATAGTAAAACTTGTCCCTTTCTTTTTTTATATAGAAAACATTCCCAGTGAAAATAATAGACCAGCCATGTTAATTCTTTGGATGGCTTACATCAGTTCTGAAATCAGTTTTGCTTTTTCGTACTATGTGTTTGTTGTTTCAGTTGTTTTTTTCTTTTTTGCCTTTTTTTGTGTCAGGTGGTGATTGTATGGAGAATATGTTGTATTATTTTGCTTTGTAGAGTATGTCTTGAATAAATTGTATTATTTTCTTTTATGGTTATTGTACTGGTTGTGTACTGAGATGATACTGTTTGAGCGGTGTTTTTCAATTGAAAATATCTTGTGTAGGATAGGGGCATATGTCTAATAGGGTTATATCTTGGATTATGTGCAACACTATTAAACCTTGGAATAGTTTCTGTGTATTTGTTCGTATTTGTATATCAGAGTTAGTATTCCGAGTTTTATTAGTACTGTTTAAACATCCAAACAACAGGCCCTGCATATATTAGTTTTTAGATCCTTGTAATTTGGCAGTTTCTCCACCTTCTTCAAGGAAATGCTTTGATCAGAGTATAAGCTTTTTGTGCATGTCCTTGATAATGATATCTGGATGGTCAGCCTTGATCTCTTTGCCAGCCTGAGCTGGAATGTTACAGACGACTGTGGCCATTTGCTATATACTATGTTTGGTTGATGTTTATATATATTTATATTTTTTGTTATATAAGAACTGAAGATATGAATACGCCTGTCGCATTGAGTACTTGCATGTGTCAATGTGTGTATGTGTGTGTGTGTGTGTGTGTGTGTGTGTACCAATTGGTTGAGTAAACTCAAACTTTGTAACAACTATGAAACTTGAATAATGATGTGGTCGTTTCATTATACTAATTGTTTAGTCTACCTCATGTGACCATTTGCTTTCATTATTATATTTTTGTAATTATTTGTGAGCAGGTTGTGAATCTGTACCGCTCAAATCAGGCTTACTGTTTCTACTCCATTGATGGCTTTCGGTCTAGTTTACTTCCTCCCTGTTCAGTCTTTCCGTGTATTTACCATGGATGTTTTTTTTTCTTTCTTTCGATTTTTCTTGAGAATCTTTGATTTTGTCTTGCCTTTTTTTCTGTTATTTTGTCCTCACCTAATTTCTTGTTTCACCGGTGTACTTTCCACTCTGCACTTTATTACTTCTTTATAAAGAATAAAAAAAATCAGTCTCTTTGTTTTCATGTTTTCCTACTGCATCAGTCAATTTGCCTTTTCTTATTTCTAAGTATTCCCAAGACTCGCTGTCGCTATTTTGTAGCAGTTTTCTATTTGTGTCAGACCTCGCCCTCTCATGTACAGGTTAGCTATATCTGTGCGTATTAGCTTTTAGGTGGTATCTTTAGAAATCTATTAGTAGTTTATTACTGTTTTTCCTATCTAAGCCCTTGAATTTCCTTAATTTCTATTTAAATATCTTGAAACTGTTGTGTATAACTAGGCTAGTTAGCACGTTTACATTTACAAAATCCTGGTGTAAAACTCCAATTAAAAGCTCTCAGTTTTTGTTACCTCATTCTTCATGCAATGGGCATTAAATGTTTGCCCGATTCCATGTCTTCGCTGCATTTGTGAACAATTTTAGTAAGATTTCCCGCTAGATATTGTCCCTAGTAAATATGTTTTGGTTATTCGTATAGACAGAATGATGTATACGAGGTGTGTGTGTGTGGAGAGGCGCTGAAAAGTTCTTGGTCTTAAAGGATTCGCAAAAAGTCGCTTGGCAATGATACGGTCGCAAGTTAGTTCCATGATACTGCACCTTAAGCAAGTGTCTTCATTGTAACGCTATGGTGACCCGTGCTTTTGCGAGCAGAGACTGACATGTGTGTATATGTATGTTTATGTTTACACTGGTTAATAGCTGTGGATTTTTGTGCTGATTCACTATGCGATCAGTAAAGTTTACGGTTTGACACATATAATAAGGTCTGAAATCGATCCGATCAATTAAAGTCAATGAAGGTGTGCTCCAGCATGGACGTAGTACAATCACTTGAAATCAATAGAAGTGTAAAAAGGCGTGATTGTGTGGCAAAAGAGCTGATCGAATAAGTACCAGGTTTTACCAATAAATAAATAAATAAATAATAAAATAAAAATAAAATAATAATGATAATAAGTTCTGGGATCGATTTGTTCGACTAAAATTCTTCAAGGCGGTGCCCCAGCATGACCGCAGTCAAATGACTGAAACAATTGAAATGAAAAATAAAAAAGAATATTAACATAATATATATTCATTAATAATTTCTAACAATTAGCAGTAGTGGTGGTGGTGGTGGTGGTGATAGTAGTATTAGTCATAGTGTCAATAGTAGTAGTAGATGTAGCAGTAGCAGTAGCAGCAGCAGCAGCAGTAGCAGTAGTAGTAGTAGTAGTTGTAGTAGTAGTAGTAGTTGTAGTAGTAGTAGTAGTTGTAGTAGTAGTAGTAGTAGTAGTAGTAGTAGTAGTAGTAGTAGTAACCACACCATTTTCTAGGCCATTCTTATTGTCGTTGCCATTCGCAACAATATCGCCATCATCATCAGCATCATCATCGCACCAATATCGAAATCCTCCTCTTCCTCCTCCTCCCCTCTCGTTTGAAAATGACTTAACACAAAGTGTAGTTTAAATGGTTGAACATTTCCATTTCGCCATTCCAGTTATGGATTTGCACTCTTGCAGAATCATTGAGATGAAGACACTTTATTAGATATTGGCGGCTGTGATTAGCGCATTTAGTTGGTTTTTGAAATAGAAAGAAAGTAAATGTGGGAGGAGAAAGAGGGCAAGGGGGAGGACTACGACGACGACGAGCAGGACAGAAGAAAGAGTGAAGGAAGAGGAGAGTGAGAGGATATTAATGCAAATAGTGATGATGATGATGATGACGATGATGATGATAGCAATGGTGACGATGATGGTTTCTCACAATTTCAAGTCTAAGAAAGATATAAAATCTTGAATCAATTAGTAATTAATTGGTGGTTTTCCTAATACGTTGTTGAGATAGAGCAAACAAAGACTGCCTCTGCCTGGTCAATCGACCTGCCACACACAGTAGCTAATTCTCTGTCAGTCTCCATCGCATCAAACCATACTGTTTTAAACACTAGAGTACATACATTGCACAATAGAGTCCGAAATGTAGAGACCTGACCTAGGGTTAAATAGCAACATCAAACATGGTGAAATCCGAGCAAACGAAGCAGCCTCTAAGTGGCCAACCCAGAAATGGCAGCCATGTCTCTCTCAAATCTTCTCCTGTTTTAAAAACCTATTAGGAGAGGGTTCTACATACAGTGGGAGGCATCGAATTGGTTGTCTAGGCGCCGGGGGGGGGGAGGATTGTATTAGGCGTTCCGGTCCACTGAGTTCAAAACTGGTCAACTTTAATTTGCATTAATTCGGGCTTCATGAAAGATGTACCAGTCAAAAATCCTCCTCCTCTCTTCCTCCTCCTCTTTCTCTTCCTCTTCCTCCTCTCCCTGCTCTACCCTCCTCTCCCTGCTCTCCCCTCCACTTCCTCCTCCTCTTCCTCCTCCTCCACATCCTCCTCCACCTCCTCCTCCACCTCCTCCTCCTCCTCCTCCTCCTCCTCCTCCACCTCCTCCTCCACCTCCTCCTCCTCCTATTTTCCTCCTCTTCCTTTTTTTCCTCCTCCTTTTCCTCCTCTTCCTCCTCCTCTCCCTCCTCTCCCTCTCTTCCTCCTCCTCTCCATCCCTCCTCTCCCTCCTCTCCCTCCTCTCCCCCCTCCTCTCCCTCTCTTCTCTCCTCCCCTCCCCCCCTCTTCCTCCTCCTCTCCCTCTCTTCCTCCGCCTCCCCCTCCTCTCCCTCTCTTCCTCCTCCCCTCCCCCTCTTCCTCCTCCTCTCCCTCTCTTCCTCCGCCTCTCCCTCCTCTCCCTCCTCTTCCTTCTCTTCCTCCTCCTCTCCCTCTCTTCCTCCGCCTCTCCCTCCTCTTCCTTCTCTTCCTCCGTTTCCTCTTCCTCTCCTCTCCCCTCCCCTTCATTTTATTCCTCTTCCCCCTCTTCCCCTTTCTTCTCTTCCTCCGCTTCCTCCTCCTCCTCCTCCTCTCCCATCCTCTTCCTTCTATTCCTCTTCCTCCCCTTCCCCTTCCCCTTCCCCTTCCTTCTATTCTCCTTCCCCTTCCTTCTCTTCCCCTTCCCCTTCCTTCTCTTCCTCCGCTTCCCTCTTCCTTCTCTTCCTCCGCTTCCTCTTCCTTCTCTTCTTCCGCTTCCTCTTCCTCCTT
>NC_043012.1:33384705-33432205 GCF_006345805.1 Octopus sinensis
TTATTATTATTATTATTATTATTATTATTATTATTATTATTATTATTATTATTATTATTATTATTATTTTTATTATTATTATTGTTATTGAGTGAGAGAGTAGTGCATGTCATCAAAGTGATACTGGGGTAAAATATACGAAGCCCAGTATACCCTTCATGACTACCCGTCCGATAAGGGTACTCTAGGCACATGCATCACAAGTACTTGCTAGACTTTTATTGAATAAGATGTTTGAAGATATCAGTCCGACAGTCATCCCTGAATCCCAGAGTGACTTTAGATCAGGTAGGGGAACAATCGACTTGACAATCTGTGCTAGATAAATAGGAGAGAAATGCACTGAACAGCAGGTGTCTTTATATCAAGTCTTTGTTGATTTAACGAAAGCTCTTGATACAGTTAACAGAGATGCATTGTGGATAATCCTCGGAAAGGCCGGGTGTCCACCACTGTTTGTCTGTATGTTTAACCCTTTTGATACCGTATTTCTTTTGAGATGCCCTGTGTTTCTTTCAATTAATTTTAAATATAACCAAGAATTTAGTAAAATAACTTAGTTATCATTAAGCTAGTGTTAGGAACATAAATTGTGACTAAGGTTTGGTGGAAGATTTTAATTCAGAACTTATGGAAACAAGACATTTGTACAACAGAGCCAGAGCCGGTTTTAGCCGGGTTGGTAACGAAAGGGTTGAGCGGCTGCATCGAAATATGAAGGCTCAATGGAATAAGACAAGGCGATATTCTTGCTCCCACACATTTTTCGATAATCTTTGCTGCTCTGCTTATTTACGACTGGGAAGGTCGTCCTCTTCTGTTTAGAACTACTGGTTGAGTCGTTAACTTAAGAACGTTCAACTTCAAGTCGGAAATGATAATGTTTGAAACTTTAATCAAGGAACTCCTTTGTGCAGACGACATTGACTTTCTGGGCCACATTGCCGATAACACACAGTACATTATGAATCGTTTTGCTGCTTCATGTACGACCTTTCGTCTTAAAATAAGTCCGAAAAAAATTCCCCTGGTAAATGCTCACACCTACACCAAGCGAAACGTATGTTAAGCCAGATATCGTAGAAGATATCGAAGGGAAACGAAGAAGGGTCAGAGAGCTTTGCTATCGTGTTCTCTCAGTCTTGACCAACATTAAATATAGCAGCACAAACCGCCTTAGAACCACACGCTATCGTCTTAAACAGAAGGACATGGGTGATAATGTAATCCTAAATACACTGTCTTGACCAACAGTACGTGATGGCCACGATCGGAACGTCTTAATGATAGGTCTACTCAGTAAGGAATGACCTGTCGGATAAAGAGCAACAACAACAACAACAACAACAACAACATATCGTGAACCATCGATTGTGGTAGCCGTTCCAACTGCTGGAAATAGTAACCAAATCTCTTTCAAATCCCATATTACTACTTTAGAAATGGAAAAATTCTTTGAATAATGGACTTCTAGAATCATTATTCTGAAAAGAAAATGGGGGTAATCACGGTTGGATTGTCTTTAATAATAAATCCGTTTCGTCGCAACTAAGAAAAGAACTACAAAGTAATGATACGAAGAAACTACCACCAACGGCGCATCATTAGTTATTTTTAATTTAATTTTTTAAAATTTCCAATTTGGTGGCGATAATTTCCTAGATCAATCACCAGCACACCATGTGACATTTATAATAATTGCACTTTTTTAGTGGAAGAAGAAGAAATTCCAAGATTGCAATATTTAAATCCAACAATTCAAAATTATTCTTTAAAATGTTTAAGAATTCAAACTATAACCTTTCTTAGAAGAAACGACCTGAATTACATTAACGATATAATTACCACAATATATAAAGAAAAAGAGAAAAAGAGAAAAGCTCTCTTGTAAATAGATTCATCATTTCTTCAACGAAGTTCATGTTAATTACGCTAGTAAAAAGTCTTGGAATTCCTTGTTGGCCCCCACACTTGTTGTGACTCAAAGCAATTATGCCAAACTGAAACCTATTTATTTTTAACTCCTCGGTTGGCATTATATTAAAATTGTTCATATCATCGTTGTCATTATCAGTTATGGCATCGTCATCATTTGCATCATCATCAACAAAGTAACGGGCTGGCAGAATCGTTAGCACATAGGAAAAAAAATGCTTAGAGACACTTTTTTTTCGATTCTTTACATTTTGTGTTCAATTCCTGTTGAAGTCAACTTTGCCTTTCTTCCTTTCAGAGTGGATAAAATAAAGTACGAGTCAAGTACTGGTGCCTATGTAATTGGTTTACTCTTTGTCAGCCGTCCACAGCTAGTAAAGTATGGTAACACTCTTCATTCAGAATTCGAGAAATCTGTGGAGGCTTCGTGCAATTTCCAAGCAACAGTTTTGAAGATGCCCTGTCTTTGCATTTCTCTCAATCCAGCTGGTCATCCTGGTCCCCAACAACATGTCCAACACTCACCTTTTTCAATGACCAGAGTCTTTTTATCTTTCACTTCAAATCATATTATCTGGACTGTTTCTCTTCTTCTCTTTCCGGTACCCAATCATCAACAGGGCAGGCAATATCTATGGTTAATTAAACAGATTTTTTCTCTTTATTCACAACCACTATAACCGGCTTTCGACGTTCAATTTCATGATTACCTTGCATTATTACATCCCACAGTATCATTGCCTTGTCATTATCGATTACGCTTTCTGTTGTGTTTACTCATACCACGGCTTTGTTCCATCCAAACCATACTTAACTACACATCTCTGAATGAATCATTCTTGAGACATTATTCTCTTCTTTGTGGGCCAGCTTCGCGCACTCACTCACTCACAATATGCCAATCAAACCTTTATCAGCGCCCCTGTCACTTTCTGTTGTACCACAACCATATGTGCGCGACATGGTGATCTTATATCAAGATAAACAACACATGACTTTGCAGGTGGGGCCCAGTTAGAATTTTCTTCAGGTTGGGTAACCCATCCCGCTCAAAACGTCCCTGAATAAGGGTTATTTAAGGATGTTGAACGAAACACCCATGTTTCCAGAGGTGAAATATTCAAACCCCAAAGAATCCCTTTCAACACATGGCTATGATGCTCCCCCACTACTTCTGCTCCTGATCAGAGATGCACATATTGTCAGCCACTAAGGGACATGCTCAACTGATTAAGATCAAACAGCTGACAAGCAAATCTGTGGTATTGAGCAGAATATTTGCTGTAGCCCATCTTTTATACCAAGACAAAACAATGTACATGATAACACTTCCAATCAGTTAAGATCAGAAGCCACGTGAGCCACTGCCTGCTTTTATCCACTCTGAAAGGAAGACTGGCAGGAATTGAATACAAAATGTAAAGAATCGAAAAAAAAAAATGTATCTAAGCATTTTTTCAGGGCATTTATTATTATTATTATTATTATTATTATTATTATTATATTATTATTATTATTATTATTATTATTTATTATTATTATTATTATTATATTATTATTATTATTATTATTATTATTATTATTATTATTATTATATTATTATTATTATTATTATTATTATTGTTATATTATTATTATTATTATTATTATTATTGTTATTATTATTATTATTATTGTTATTATTATTATATTATTATTATATTATTATTATTATTATTATATTATTGTTATTATTATTATATTATTATTATTATCCAATAAATAAGCAATATCGAACCATTAGCTCAGAAGGAATTCTTTAGATTTTTATGTCTAGATATTAATAAACTATGAATGCATAATATACGATCAGACAATTTAATCAGAGGTTATTTACCATAAGTTAATGATTATTGAACAAATAAACAATTATGCCATTAAATAATTAAATAAAGAAGTGTGTATAGATATCGATTTATCAATAAATATGTATATGATAAAACAATCAGACCATTCTATGTGAATAATAAA
Source organism: Octopus sinensis (assembly GCF_006345805.1). Classification (NCBI taxonomy): domain Eukaryota; kingdom Metazoa; phylum Mollusca; class Cephalopoda; order Octopoda; family Octopodidae; genus Octopus; species Octopus sinensis. The sequence continues at coordinate 33,388,651 of NC_043012.1, forward strand.
GTGCGTTATTTTTTAGTGAAAATTATTGAACCTTTAAATCAGTAGAAACCTGATTTATATTTCTACCGTTTTGGTAATTTACATATTTGTCATATTTCGTTTTGGGATTTGGTTTGCAAGATTCTTTATATGAGTTCGTGTGTTGAAGCATATTCTGTTGTGTCTGGGGAGAGTCATTTTCTTTTTGTGCCTTATAATCTAACACACTCACCAGTAAAATTTTCACTTTTTTCTTATTTTTATTTTCCAAAAATTTTCGTTGTGTCTTGCAACCTTTTCAATAGAGTCAAAACTATTGAAAAGGTTGCAAGACACAACGAAAATTTTAGGAAAATAAAAATAAGGCCCAAAAAGAAAATGATTCTCCCCAGACACAACAGAACATATTTGTCAGTTTTCTTCTCAATAACTGATGAGAGAGTAGTTTGTCACGACTCTTTCCTTTTTGCTTTCCTCTCCATCGTCTCAGAGAGTGAGCGAGGTTGGATAACAGAAAAAAGAAGTAGGTGTGTGAAAGTGGGAGCAGGATACAGTTTGAGAGAAAGAAAAAGGGAATTGATGAGTACTCTATCATATTCTTTTAATATTTTCTATTCAACTAATGGCGATGTTTCGTTTTGACTTGCACAAATGTCATTTGATCCAAGCTGGTTGTTCGTTAATTACCGTAAACTTTATTTATTTATTTACATTTGTTTTCATGACCTGTGGAAGGCGACATTTGCTTTGATGTGAGAGCAGAAAATGAAAAACAGGAGAAAATGAAAGGAAATGGACGTGTGTGTGTATGTGTGTGTGAGTGTGTGTGTGTGTGTGTGTGTGTGTGTGTGTGTGAGAGAGAGAGTGAGTGAAGGTGTGTCATGTATTTTTTGTATGTATGTGTAAGTGGCACTCACTCTCTTTCTCTCTCACACTCACATTATCTTATACACGTACATACATAAATACATATGTATACATCTCTTTGTGCGCGCGCCCGTGTGTGTGAGAGAAAAAGTGAATGAAGGTGTGTGTTCTCATGTATGTACAAGTGGCCCTCGCTCACTCTTTCTCTCTCTCTCTCTCTCTCTCTCAGACACACACATACATACAAAAAAGATGCATGCAACTCGCAAACACACATGTGTATTGTTTTGTATTTATGTCTAAGTGGCACTCACTCGTTCTCTCTTTCTCTCTTTCTCACACACGAGCACCTATACATACATACATACATACATACATACAGACATACATACAAAAAGACGTATACATCTCTCACTCTCTCTCACGTACACACACATCCATTTCATATACACATGCATGCATCTTTCACTTTCTCTTTCACTTTCTGCTCTCACTTCAAAGAAAATGTCACCTTCCACAGGTCATGAAAGCAGAAGTAAATAAATATTTCACTGGAAAAGGGCGAATACGCTGCAGTTAATGTGGAGAATAACTCTCTCTTGTGGTAAAAATAAGTGTGAAAACACTCGGTTCGTTCAGTGTCGCCATCTATTAGGAATCCCAGACATCGCAGTTTCAAGTTAATTGGCCTTCGTAAATGAGATGTGCCTAAGGGAAGCAACTCTGAACGAACTTATAAAGCCGTAGCTTTATGTAAATAATTCAGTCAACACGTTGACTGATTTGCGTTAGTAGATCGCCCGACCGAGGTGAATATGAAGTGTCAGCACTAAGCAGTAACTATGAGCAGAATTAGGTAAGTTCAAATATGTTTGTTACATATTTAAGCTGCTAAAAGGCAAATATATTGTTGTTAACGCAGCGAATAAATCTCTCTTATGGTAAAAAAAAAAAGGTGTGAAAGCACCTGGTTCGTTCAGTGTCGCCATCTATTAGGAATCCCAGACATCGATGTTTCAAGTTACTTGGCTCTCGTCAGTGAGGTGTATTTAAGAGAAGCAACTCTGAACAAACTTAGGTGCATCTCATCGACGAGAGCCAAGTAGCTTGAAACATCGATGTCTGGGATTCATCATCATCATCATCATTGTTCGACCGTGGTCGAGACAATGGAATTTACCATGCTACGCCAGACTTCACGGTTCATCATAGCATTACGGAGGTCCTGTTGCTGGATGCCTGTATCCCTGGAGATTACATCAGGGTAGGAGAGTGTGGGATTCATAATAGATGGCGACACCGAACGAACCGGGTGTTTTCGCACCTTTTTACCACAAGAGAGATTTATTCTCCGCGGTAACTGTCGTGTATTTGACTTACACACTGCTTAATACTCACATTTCGTTAAATAAATAAGAATTGTTTTACGGAAATTAACGAGCAGTCAGCTGGAAATCGAATAACATTTGTGCAAATCAAAAACGAAACATCTCCCAACTAATAACAATGTACATAAATATAAATGTCGAAGAGTATAATTTGTATGGACGTTTACTTACAGTTTCATGTTTCAAAAAGCTAAGCAACATTTCAATTTTCCTGAAAGTAGAACAATATGATATTTTGCTTTCATTATTAAAAGACCATTACATTCTGTAGTTGACTCACTTACAGTAGAGCTTTGTGTTCATTAGTATTGTATACTTTCGTTGTAATTATTGCTATTTATAGTTATTTCACTGCTGGAAATAGAAATTATTATGGTTTCCTATTTCTATGATAGTTTCAAATGATTTTTATGGCAAACACTATTAAAGAGAATCAGACATACTAAAGTAGTGTTAAATGCACCGGATCCTTCTTACTAACTCGCATCACGGAAAATCTACATCCTTCGAGAATAAGAACTAAATTTTTAACAGTCGTAACAAAGAGACGACAGCATGTTTCTTGATAAAATGTTGTCCAACCAAAATAGTTTCACTAATATTATATCACAGACACAGAGACATACAGACACACGGACACACACGTATATATGTGTGTGTATGTGTTAATTTATATCTGTGAGTATATATATATGTGTATGGTTAGTATGGACAGAGCAGCGAGAAAGAAGCCATTTCTTCGGCCAAACATCAACAAGCGGGGGGGGGGGCAAAGAGATGGAGAGGCCACTAGCATTTTGGGACATTTTCATACTCTTTGATGAGTCCAGTGTGGAGGTGCAATGGCCCAGTGGTTAGGGCAGCGGACTCGCGGTCATAGGATCGCGGTTTCGATTCCCAGACCGGGCGTTGTGAGTGTTTATTGAGCGAAAACACCTAAAAGCTCCACGAGGCTCCGGCAGGGATAGTGGTGATCCCTGCTGTACTCTTTCACTACAACTTTCTCTCACTCTTACTTCCTGCTTCTGTTGTACCTGTATTTTAAGGGACCGGCCTTGTCACTCTCTGTGTCACGCTGAATATCCCCGAGAACTACGTTATGGGTGCACGTGTCTGTGGAGTGCTCAGCCACTTACACGTTAATTTCACGAGCAGGCTGTTCCGTTGATTCGGATCAAACGGAACCCTCATCGTCGTAACCGACGGAGTGCTTCCAAGATGAGTCCAGATTTGCTGTATTTCCTGACAGTGGTTGAGTGTGGGTCTGGAGACTCTATGAATTTGATGTGAAAAGATTGCAGCCAGCAAAGAAACACGGTAGCTATTCTGTGATGGTCTGGGGAGCAATTTCGAGCAATGGTTGATCAGAACTGATGGATTGTGAGGGAAACATAAACTTAGATAAATATGTGTCCATATTGTAGAAAGGACTCCTTCAAATCTTCTCCAGTGGTGAATGATTAAAGAAGACTCCTTATTTATGGAAGATGGGGCTCATTGTCACACGTCTCAAATGACCTAAGATTTGTTGGATGAGAATGGCATTAAAAAGTTTCCCTGGCCAAGCCAGTCTCCAGATATGAACCGTATTGAACATTTCTGGGGCATAATGGACTGGACATTCCGTAAATAGAACAAGAAAGCATCTTCAAAGCCAGATCTTTTGAGATTACTGCAGGAAACTTGGCAAGAAATTCCGCTAGAGAATATTCATTATCTGATCAGTAACATACCTAATAGGGTCCTTGCATATACAAATGCAATGGGATTGTCTACTAAATATCAGATATTCACATTATGACAATTAATAAAATTTGAATGTATAATTTCAGATTGAAATAAATTTTCATGTTTCTAAGGGTGTCTATTTACTTTTATATATATATATATATAATATATATATATATATATATATATATATATATATATATATATAGGTAAACAGTAAAAATAATTACAGACATGGACAAGAACATGAAACACCACAGAGACGACACAAGAACCACAGGACGGGACATTCGAAGCCCTCAGTCATCAGTCAAGAACCAGATCATCTTAGCATTTCGGCTGATTAATCTTGAGATTGCTCCGATATGGCCAGCCCGCCAAGGGAAATCTAAGCCAAGCGCATTAGATCCCCTGGAAGAAAGCTTCGAATGTATACAACACGAGGACGGAAAACGAACGAAGTACACGAACAAAAATACAGAATACGTGACACCAATAAGAATACAAAAACGTAAAAACAATAACGGTAAAAATAAAAAATAAACAACAAAACAAAACCAGGACGTAGGACAAGGGTCTTTCGACAGGACGAGTTGAGTATGGGGCTGGCTTGTGAAGTTGTGCCTAATGGCCGCAGGGAGACGAACAAATACGTGTTGCTTCTGCGACTGCTGAAACGAAAAGAGCGCTCAACAGCGGCTAGCGGTCACGTGAGAACAAAAGACAGGAGAAAGGGACAGATGAAAAGAGAGAGAAGGTGGACGAGGGAATGGGATAGTCACATGGCAGAAACACCCTCACCTCTCCACCTCCGCTGAAAAATATTCACAAAAATATTATCGATAACTTAAATAGCAAATTTAGGTCTTAAAAATATTAAAACATTAATTTTAATTTTATTTTGTATTAGCAGCAGAGGTCTGCTGTACTTTTTATTGTTTATTTTCGTAGTTGTTATTGTTGTTGTTGTTGTTGTTGTTGTTATAATCATTATCGTTGTTATCGTTACAATTGTTATTAATTATTGTTATTATTTATTATTTATTGTTGTTTAGTTATTTTTGTTATAGTTATTGTTGTTGTTGGTGTAATTGTTTTTGTTGTTTTTATAGTTGCTTTTAAAGTTACTCGTTTCAATTATGTGATTGCTGGTGTTCTTGTTGTTAGTCTTGTTGTTGCATTTGTTGTTGTTCCTGCCATTTTTAATATTGTTTCTGTTATTGCTGCAGCTGCTGTTGTTGCTGTTGTTGTTTTTGCTGCTGCTGCTGCTGTTTTTGTTGCTCTGTTGTTAGTGTTATTGTTGCTTTCGTTTGTATTTCGTTTGTATTAAGTATTTACCACACACACACACACACCACACACACACACGAACGTAAACACACATGCACACACACACACACACACACGAACGTAAATACACACACTCTCACACACACACACGCACACATACACACACATATACGAACGCAAACACACACACACACACACACACACACCACACATACGAACGCAAACACACACACACACATACACACACACACATACACACACATATACGAACGCAAACACACACACACACACACACACACACACACACAAACACACACACATACGAACACAAACACACACACACACACACACGCCCGCGCAGATATACACACAAACGTGTGATGTATTTGAAGAGACAACAGTTCTAAATAACAAAACCTCTTCATGTTTTCTGGCAAAACAGAAAAAAAGACTGAAATTCTATGAACAAATCGAATTATAAAGGACGCACGCCCTCACATACACACACACATATGCACACACACATATGCACACATATACATTCACACACACACACACACACACACACACAGACACGCACGCATATAAACATACACACGCACATATCAAACACTCATATGCACACATCATACGCACACATGTACACACAGATGCTCATGCTTTCATATATGCATTTATACATTTATATATATACATCCGTACGTACGTAGGTACGCATACGTGTGCCTACATGTGTGTGTGTGTGTCTGTGTGTGTGTGCTTATATGTACATATAGATATAGTGACATACATACGTATACACACATACATTTTCACACACATACACACACACACACACATATGTATATATATATATGTAAGTAAATATATGCACCCACATAGATACAAAAATACAGATGATAAATATATAAATATATTTTAACATAAAAGAGGCGGAGAATCATAAAAGAGCGTTAAGTGCACTATTAAAATCCATAACTTCCTCTAGTCTAGATTCGAATGTAGACGAGACCTGGTCATATGCTTTATCTCTTTGCGCGTTGTGATAACAGTTGTCTGTATAAAGCTATGTTCTTCTTTGTTTTGCAAGACTGTGGCTTTGCATAACTTGCGACATGTGCAAGTTATTCGTACAAAATATGCCATCTTTTTTTGGTTTTCATATGTTCAACTACATTTATTTATAAAGAAACAAGGTTTCTTGTAGATATGAAAACAAATCACAAAAAGAATCGGCGTTTAGGTTGCTGTAAATTCAAATAAATTAGGTTCTAAATACGCCAGTTTCTTTTCGTATCAGAGAGAGAGAGAGAGAGAGAGAGAGAGAGAGAGAGAGAGAGAGAGAGAGAGAGAGAGAGAGAGAGAGAGAGAGAGAGAGAGAGAGAGAGAGAGGGATGTGTAAGATTATGGATCCTAATAGACTGCATTAGAATTACATTTCATATATAAATATATGTGTGTGTGTGGTGTGTGTGGTGTGTGTGTGTGGTGTGTATTACGGAGATGTACTTGCACAGTAAATGACCTGATCTGAGATCGTGTGCTGAATCAAAAACAATTGCAGCGTGGAAAGTGTTTATAAGCTATTTAAAAGACACACACAAGAAACCGTTAAATTCACTTCAACATTTAAATTTCATTTGTCAAAATATTTTCGTCGCTTTCAGACCGCGACCTATTCACTGACAAAATTCCGTGCTGACTTTTATCAGATAGTCAGAATACATTAAAAAATGAAAGGTAATTTATTCATAAATTAATAATTATATGTATATATGTATACACTTATATTAAGGGAGCAAGGGCGAAAAAACCGACATTTCAAGCATTTTCAAGCATGCTGGAGATAGGTCATTTTTTTTCGCCATTGGTCCCTTAATATAATTATATACATACATAAATACATACATACATACATACATACATATATATATATATATATATATATATAGATATATATATATATATATATATATATATATATATGTATGTATGATTAGCTCCAAGAGGCCACCGCCTCTAGCTAACTATATGACATACGAACCTGCGTCCATTACAACCTTCGAACAGGGGAGGTCAGCCGCTTCACCTTGCTAGTCAGACATCTGCAGACATGTTTCAGGGTTGTTGCCCTTTATCAATGCAGCGTAGTCAGAACCAGCAGGTGTCGCTACTGACCGTATGTTCGAAGGTTGTAATGGACGCAGGTTCGTGTGTCATATAGCTAGCTAGAGGCGGTGGCCTCTTGGAGCTATTCAGCGACAGCTTTAGTCTTATATTTAGACTGCCATATTAGTATGGCGATAACTATATATATATATATATATACAAAGAAGCATTTGTTAAAGAACAAACATTAAATTTGGGTCAACGACTTTACATACAACACCGCCCCTCAAACATGTAATCACATATTTAAATCACCATGGTTCCCAAACACATAAAAAAATAATACATATACATAAAATCACAGAAGGTAAAAGTATATAATCGAATAAAATACAAATAGAACGGCCTATCAAAAATATAATATAAACGGCTAAAAATTCAAAAATTACCAAAAGACCTAATAGACAAATATAAAATAAGTAAAGGTAAAAATAAAATAAAATAAATGTCCACCGACTAAAAAAGTCTAATCAGACGATTAAAATATTTTTTTAAAAATTAAAAAATTTTTTTAATATTTCAAAAAAATATTTGAAAAAAGTCTTTTACTTACGTTCAAAGTTCATAAGTAAACAGACTTCCACAGGTAAGATTCACATACATCTTGAAAAATGTCTTTTACTCTCCAAACACAAGTACGTCCAAAAGTTCATAAACATACTCCACAGGTCAAATTCAACATTCACATATATATACTGCCATTTCGGGAGCTCACCACCGCAGTTTATTTACCCTAATGTGTAACAGGGTGATGACACTCTCATCAAGATAAACAAGAAACAGGAGACACGCACAGTGATTCTTTATTACCCACGAGGGGCACACACAGAAAGGACAATACAATACATGTGGGGACATTAAAATGATAAAATTATGATAAACACGAATGAAAAATGAAATGATATATGGAAACGTGCAACTTACCCCACCTCAGTAGCAGGGAGGAATCGATGCTAGATATGTCAAAACAATTGCCGTTAATAAAAATTCTCGTATCTACACACACACACACACACACACACACACACACACACACACACACACACACATATGTAACTATTTTAGGTATATGTCTATTAGTATGTCGATTAAAGCTCACCGTTGGGGCTACCTGATGTCATCTCAGTAACGATATAAGTTTCACTGGATCTACGTCAGGAAATCCGCAGTGTTTGTTAAGTTTATAGTTGATAAAGGAAACGGAAGATGGATTTTTAGTACAATTTAGTCCTTCATCTGTCCCATAGGATAGTGTGCATCTGGTTGCGTTGCATCAATCAGTGCGGTCTGTGTCACTTCAGGTGCTCGGTGGAGAAAAATATCTCACTAGATATACTGAGATCTTGGCATGTTGTTCTGGTTAGTTGTACGTTGGTATACTGACCCATGGGACAGATGCAGGATGTGTCGAAACGATCGTCGTGATGAGTAAAGATCCATCTTCCATGTCCTTCAACTATATATATATATATATAAAAAACAAACGATGGATATATATATAATATATATATATATATATATATATATATATATATATATGTATGTATATATGTACATATGAAAATATATATATATATATAATATATATATATATATATATATATATATATATATATATATATATTATATATATATATATATATATATATATATATAATATACATATACATACTCACACACACACATATATATAGTTGAAGGAAATGGAAGATGGATCTTCTCAGCACGACGATACATATATATATATATATATATATATATATATATATATATATATATATGTGTGTGTGTGTGTGTGTGTGTATATATGCATCTATGTATATAATTGTGTGTGTAAGTGTGTGTGCATATGTATGTGTGTATGTGTATTGGAAAGAAAAACTATGAGTAGGTAGTTTGCCAGATGACAGAAGTTGTAGCTTTTACCAAAGACTTCGATTTACTGTAATGAAGGGTTAGGGAGATGGAGGGTAAGGGTTAGGGTCAGAGAGATAGAGGAAGACGGTTTTTGAAGAGGGATGAGTTCAATTTTCATACTAGCGTAAAATTTCCCTTTTACTTACTCATTCGCTGCGACATAAGCACCAATCTCATTAATTTAGGGGCCAATATTCTGTTGACTGGGCAATCCTTCTTTTATAAACAAAGGCCTCAACAATTTGTCAAATTATTTTATTTTCGTAATCATCATCATCATCATCATCATCATCGTCGTCGTCGTCGTCGTCATCATTTTATTTTTGCAAATAGCAAATACTTATTTTCTTCCCAGATACAGGTACAGGAGTGGCTGTGTGGTAAGGAGTTTGCTTCCCAACCACGTGGTTTCGAAATCAGTCTCACTGCGCGGCACCTTGGTCTCGGGTTGACCAAAGCCTTGTGAGTGGATTTTGTAGACGAAAACTGAAAAAAACTCATCGCATATGTTTGTGTGTGTTTGTGTATGTATAAACACACCACCACTACTTGAAAACTAGTGGTGGTGTGTTTATGTCCCTTTAACTTAGCATGACGGCAAAAAATGGACCAATAGATACGTAGCAGGCTCCCCCCAAAAAAAGTATTAGATTCGTTCGACTGAAATTCCTTAAGGCAGCACGGTCTGATGACTGAAACACGGTAGCAGTCTTAAAGACTGAAACAAATAAAAGATGAGAGATAAACATATGCATATATATATATATATATATATATATATATATATATATATATATATATATAGGTGTGTATGTGCGTATACATGCGCGCACGTGCGTGTGTGCGTATATATATATATATATATATATATATATATATATATATATATATATATATATATATATACAGATATATATATCAATCACCATCTCTAGCGCACAGTTATGGCAAATATCAAGAGTGGTCTATTCTATGATAGAAATTGGTCATGCTCAAATTGTTTTTCTTTTTTCCTCCCTTTTGTCTTGTCTTTTCTTTCATTTCCTTTATCTTGAAAAGATCAATGACTAAATTTTTGTTCTATTTTGTATTTCTCCAATTTTATACGTTATCATTAGTCTTCGTCGTCGTCACTTTTGTTGTTGTTGTTCTAGTTGTTGTTGTTGTTAGTCATTTGGTGCAGAATACAGTTAACCTCTTGACACTTGAAATGTAGTCACTCGAAATATTTTAATGAACCTTTCATTTTGATTAGTGTCAGTGTCATTTCTACGATAGACTATAATATTGCTTTCCATATTAATTGCGCTCTACTTTGCTCAGTCAGCCACGCTCACTTTCCCGCTTGCTCTCCTACGCCTTCCTTTCCTCGCTTACTATTTCACTCACTCATTCCTCCACTCACTTTTGAACCTATATTTCCAAGCAGAAGAAATGAACTTTGTTTTTCCATGGTTGATTTTTCTCAAGGGTCTGAATTTCGCAACAATTTGCGCAAAGGTCTTCGGATCTGCGCTTTTTTCTTTTCCTCTTTTTTTTATTCCCAGGAAGATTGGGTGGAGTCTTTTCTTGCAATATAAACCGGTGGAAAAAATTTCTTCATTTTATTTCTTATTTTTTTCTTTTCTTTTCTTTAAATGACTTTCTTACAGAAAGGAAACCAGCACCAATAACCTTTGCTAGGAACAAGGGGAGGGGGGAGGGCGAGCTGGCAGATTCGTTATTGCGCCGAACAAAATGCTTAATGGCATTTCGTCCGTCTTTATGTTCCGGGTTCAAATTCCACCGAGCCTGACTTTGCCTTTCATCCCTTCGAGGTCGATGTTGCTGTTGTTAGTTATTTAGTGCAGAATACAGTTGACTTCCTGACACTTGGAATGTAACACTAGGGGTCGATGTAATCGGCTTACACCCTCCCCTAAACTGTTGGCCTCGTGCCAAAATTTGAAACCTTTGTCAGGAAACCTGAGGATAGAGAAATGATAGAAGAAAGCTCAGACCAGAATGGGTTCTGTTAAAGAGGGCCAATGACCAAGTTGTTATGATAAACAGGGCGATGGATGAACACGCCATGAAAGGGCTTTGTAATGTACTCGATAAAAGGTCACATGACAAGTGATAGAGAATTAGGTTCAAGACCAGGCTTTGGCTGTTCTTCTACTAGATTTATATTTTCTGGAAGATGAAGAAATCAGTAGAACTTTAAATAAAATAAATTGTCGTTCATGGTGACATTGTTTAATTTTTGAAAACGATTCAGGTCAACTTTGCCTTTCATATTTCTGACCTTGATGAAATAGATACCAATTTACAAGAAGTACTGGGGTCAATATAATTGATTAAACACTCCAAGGTGATGTTCCAGCGTGGCCACACTGAAATGATTCTAGAAATTTGCTTCCCAACAGGGCCTGGTACATTGAGTAAATATCTTTTATGACACCTTTAGGCTACTACATATGTATGCATGTATGTATGCATGTATGTATGCATGTATGCACGTATGCTACTACAGTGATTTCTGAGTAAAACCAGCAAATGTAAAGTAAATAGCATTCGGTCGATGTATACACACGCACACATACATACATACATACATACATACATACATACATACATACATGCATACATACATACATACATACATGCATACATGCATACATACATACATACATACATACATACATACATGCATACATGCATACATACATGCATACATACATACATACATGCATACATACATACATACATACATACATACATACATGCATACATACATGCAACATACATACATACATACATACATACACACATACATGCATACATGCATACTACATACATACATACATACATACATACATGCATACATAGATGCATGCATACATGCATACATACATACATGCATACATGCATACATACATGCATACATACATACATACTTACATACATGCATACATGCATACATACATACATGCATACATACATACATACATGCATACATGCATACATACATACATACATACATACATACACACATACATACATACATACATACATACATAAAAAGTATCAAAGGTCCTTCCTTTGCCAGAGGCTCCATAAGGTCGGTTTCCCTGATTCTGTGGCGAATAAACTCTCCCAGCCCTGGATTGAACACCGGTCCGTCGCATTCGTTTTTGCCAGCTGAGTGGCCTGGAGCAACGTCAAAGGAATCTTGAACTCAAGAACACAACGCGTCACCCGGTCCAGGAATCGAAACTACAAACTTACGATCACGAGTGCACACTCTAACCACTAAGTCACGTACATCCCCCAGCCCAATGCATACATACACACTCACATACAAACATACATACATACATACATACACGCATACATACACACTCATGTATAAATTAAAATTGACGACTTCTCATTCAAGAATCAACACAAAGAACTAATTTTTTAACTAATAAAAAAGAAGAGGAAAAAAACGGGTGGTTGGGTGAAAAAAAGTTCGACGTCAAGATGATAGTCTAAAAATGATAATGAGCAATCTTTTCAATGTTGCTATGGTTACATTAAATTCAAAATTTTGCTTTCCATTCAACAATAGTTATTAAAGTTATTTGAAATTCATCAATTTTGCTTCCGTTCATCCATTCAGCAATGACAAAACTAACTTAATTATAGAGCTTCAGTTAATTACCAGCTTCAAAAGAGCATTAATTTTTGTCTTCGTTTCTTCTTCTTTTAAAGTAAATGCAGTCTTAAGTGATATTTTGCTATAGCTTTGTAATATTACCAAATATTTCTGGAGCAGCCTTGTTGTTGTAATTGTTGTTGTTGTTAATACTACTAGCTGATAATTTCACCTAATTAAACAGGGTTATTCTGTTAGGCCGGCTATAGTACCTTCAACCCATCACACGTAAATATTGGTATGGAGCAAGATGAATGTGCAAGAAAGCTAAAAGATTCTAAAGAAAAAAAATGGAGAGATCCCAGATAATTAAGAAATGAATTGCCTGCCTAAACAACATATGAAATGTAAGCGAAGTGAATAAAAACTTACCTGTAATCAAAATTACCTTATAAATTCAGTTTCTACAAATAATATTTTTCTAATTTTGCCACGAGGCTATGAGTTTTTGAGGGGAGGGGCTAATCCGATTACATCGACGCAGTTCTGAACTGGTAATTATTTTAACGACCCAGAAAGAATGAAAGGTAAAATCGACCTCGGCATCATTTCAACTCAGAATATAAAGAATCGGAAGAAATGCTACTTAGCATTTTCCCCGGTACGGTACCAATTCTGCTAGCTCGCCGCCACCGCTCCAGAATGGCAAAGCCATCTCGGTTGGATTTGAATATCGATACTTAAAGATTAAGGCGGAATACCGCAAAGCATTTTGTCCAATGCTCTAACGATACGCTACCATTTTATGGGAGAATATATATTTTTATGTATATATATAACAATAATTAAGGGTTTAGCAACAAATTGCTTAACCACATACCGAAAAATTTAGAAATAGCAGCCAAGAGACCGTTATTTCTTTTCGCTACAAAATATGACTCCATAGATAACACTCTCTGTATCACACAGGCAAAAAAAAAAAAAAGAAAGAACGGTCTTATATATATATAAAGTTAATCCAAACATGAAAATATAAAGAGAAAACACAACAACGCGAGGTCGTGGAACAAATATAGTATTATTGGACGCTCAGGAAGTAAGGGAAGAAGGAGGGTTTAACGTTTCGAGCGGAGCTCTTCGTCAGAAACATAGGAAAAGGAAAGATCTAGAGAAGGGAAGACGGGGGAAAAATCGCCAACGGTACACACGCGGTCTGCAGCATAGATAACTTCATTGGTCCCATATACTAGGATGAAGTGAAGTACAACAGCAACCATAACAGCAGAGATATAGTAACTGACTCGTTCTGACCAAATCCCCATTACTCGCCTCTGTAGTGGCGACCATCAGTATATCCATAGGTACAGAAAGAGACTGTACAGTGGTGAATGGGTGATGGTATGTCTTGGCCACCATATATACCCTATACATGTCCTTCCTGTAGATTGGAATGTGTAACATAGTCTTCAGTCGGTAACGAGGAAGATTGCTCTGTGAGTGACGCACGTCGTTAGCTTGTGTATTATAAGATTTTGGGATGGGGATGCATAAAGATAACTGCCTGCCTGCAATATGTCTGCGGCGTTACGACTGACTTGACAGTCAAGAGAAACTAGTTGGGTGTTATTGGAACATTATTAACTTGCAGATGATCATCATCCAGTGCACTGTAGCCATCAATGGTTGTTGATATGATACGAAGGTGTGCTGAAAAGTTACATCGACCCCAGTGTGTAACTTGTACTTATTTAATCGACCCCGAAGGGATGAAAGGCAAAGTTGCCCTCGGCGGAATTTGAACTCAGAACGTAGCGGCAGACGAAAAACCTATTTCTTTACTACCCACAAGGGGCTAAACACAGAGGGGACGAACAAGGACAGACACACGGATTAAGTCGATTATATCGACCCCAGTGTGTAACTGGTACTTATTTAATCGACCCCGAAAGGATGAAAGGCAAAGTCGACCTCGGCGGAATTTGAACTCAGAACGTAACGGCATATATACCCCTCTCAGATTCACACATTTATTGCAGCAGTCCTTAAGTTTTTCTAAGCCTTGTAAAAGCACTCGGAAAGTTGGGCCTCCAACAAGGTTTTTCGCGATACCCTTAAAGGCAGGAACATTTCAGAAATCCCTCGTGCATTTATAAGATTTTGGTTCGTGAGGAAACGCTCTGTAGCAAACAAAACTCCTTTTTCACCTGAGCAAATTGAAATGAATTGTCTTGACAAAGGACAGGTGATCTGCTTGGTCTGTGAGTCGAACCCACCGCGAGTTCCACGGTCTAACCACTGGGCCATGCACCTTCTGATTTGGAGACGAACAACAATACCTACTTGAGGGTCGCAGAATGCCTGATCAAGATTGACTTTGTGCTAAGTGTGCCATGTGTGCTATAGGACCGTTGGACCAAGGCCAACCTGGAACCATACAACAACAACAACAACATCAACAACAAAGCCAAAGCAGAAAATTTTTTCACTGTTGCTCGGCCTGCTAGAAATAGCAACAAAATATGCTTCCTATATAAAAGACGCATTGTTTAACATATTTCTGGATACACAAATAAACGGAGAAGTACAGGATGGCTATGGCTGGAAGGTCTTTGATCTTAGATTTGCACAGTTAGAGATGACTTGAGGTGAAACACCAATAATAACAACAGGAACAACAATGATTTTCATTCTTCTGGATCTGAATAACATGAAGCACCAATTAGCTATTGGGTATAATCGATTTTATAACATATAGGTGACCTTGTATCTTTGCAAGAAGTCGTGCATTTTAAAGGTGATAACGCACACACATACACACACACACACACTCATGTGTGTACGCACACTATGTATGTATTTATGTATGAAAGTATATAAATAGATCTATGTATATATATAATATATATATATATATATATATCATATATCCGTAAAAGAAGCATGTGTGTATGTATGTATGTCTATAGGTATGTATGTATATATATATATATAATATATATATATATAATATATATATATATAATGAATATATATATGTATTATATATATATGTATATATATATATATATATATGTATTTATGTATGTATGTATGTATATATATGTATGTATGTATATATGTATGTATATATGTATGTATGTATGTATGTATGTATGTATGTATGTATGTATATATGTACGTATGTATGTATATATGTACGTATGTATGTATGTATGTATGTATGTATGTATGTATGTATGTATGTATGTGTAACGGCGGTGATGATGAATATAACTTCTTTCTTATCGATTCAAGAGAATCATTAAATAGTTAGAAGTTCACCTTCTTTCGTCAGTCGAACTTTTAGAATAACTTCTACAAATGTGATTATCTACCATGAGATTCTAGAAAAGCAATTTACCAATAAGCAATAAAAAAAAAAATACAAACTCAGAAGCAAAAACATACAAAAACCTCGAAAAAAAAATCAACAACAATAATAATGAGAACAACAGCAGCAGCAGCAGCAGCAACAACAACAACAACCACATCAACAACAATAACAATAACAGCTGCACCAACATCGACAACCAATGACTGTGTTTGCTTACTGCTTGGTCATTTGCTAATTTGAGATCAATAGCTGCTGGAGATTGAAACAATACCTCGTTCAATTGTTTTCTAATTAATGATGCATATATGTATGATTAGACGTGTGTGTGGAGTTGAGTGTTTATGTGTCCATGTGTGTGTATATGTGTGTGAAAACAACGTCGACGTATAAGGCTTGAGATAAAGAAGAAAAAGAGAGAACTTTACGCTGAATGTAGAGTGAGATAATTCCTCAGATGCTGGAACTTCTCAAATCGCTACTCAGAGTCTCTCGGTGCCGATTATGAAAACCGAAACCTGAAATTCGGGCATCGTTAGTTGATTGGTTGACATAAAATTACAAATAATATAATTGGATAATGATGTAATTGCCGTATGTATGTCATTATTTTGTTTTATTTCAAGATTTCTTGCCAATAATGAATGAGCCGGTTTCTAACCTAGATCCACGGTTCCTTCATTAGAATTTCAACATCAACAACAGAGTATTTTTGTATGTATGTATTTATGTATATGTGCAGATTTGTAAGTTTTGTATTCTCATGCATATAGTTGCACGTCTAGACATGCTCACTTATACTTAAATGACAAACTTCTGGAAAGTTTCACAGATTTTTACAGTTCTAGTGATGGTTTGAACCAGCAGTCTTCGAATCAGCTTTCTCCTTTTTCGTTTTCAGAAGCATAATTTTGCAAGATTGGTATTTTGGCAGTGTATTATATATCCCAGTACCTTAATAATTACAAGTATAAACCTCAACTTGTAATCTGCATAGAATAGTTGTAGCTTCCTCTATAGTTCAGAGAAGGTATTTTGTTTTCCGCTGATCTTTAGCGTTATATCAACATTCGCTGGGAAGCTGATTCCCACAACTGTACATAATTTCACTTCTCCGTCCCAAATTACTATGTCAGGTCTATTATACTTAAATTTTATAGAAGTTTTTACTGGGACATTTCATGTATGTATGTATGTATGTATGTATGTATGTATGTATGTATGTATGTATGTATGTATGTATGTATGTATGTATGTATGTATGCATGCATGTATTATATATGCATTATGTATGTACATATGTATTTATGTATGTCATTCAGTTTATTTCAAGGGCTGTGTGGTAAGTAGCTTACTTCCCAACCACATGGTTCCGGGTTCTTGATATCAGCTTCATGTCAATCCTGATAGAGCTGGTGTATGATCAAAAACATCCCAACCGTGACCTTACTTTCATTCGGTATACTTAGATGGACGTTATCAAAAATAATCTTCCTTTTGAAGAAGGTGGGGATGCTATCTAAATGATTTAGGTTGCTATTTCTAGCAAGTCGAGTGACCATGTAATATCTTGCACAGGACTCATCGGCTAATATTAGAAATCAAATCAATTTACTATATCTGTCTCCTTCTACAAAGTTTTGGATTTTCTGCCAAAAATAGGGGAAACTTATTTCTTTACTACCCACAAGGGGCTAAACACAGAGGGGACAAACAAGGACAGACAAACGGATTAAGTCGATTACATTGACCCCCAGTGCGTAACTGGTACTTAATTTATCAACCTCGAAAGGATGAAAGGCAAAGTCGACCTCGGCGGAATTTGAACTCAGAACGTAACGGCAGACGATATACAGCTACGCATTTCGCCCGGCGTGCTAACGATTCTGCCAGCTCGTCAACTGCAATAGTGAAGTGGTCAACGACACGACAATACCAGTTTACTAGAGCGACTCTTCCTAATCACTTGACATACTAGACAAAGCAGCTAAATATCAACATTCTTTTGTTTTTTACTTGTTTCTGTCATTGGAGTGCGGTCGTGCTGGAGCACCTCCTCAAGGGGTTTTTAGTCGAACAAATCGACCCCAAGATTTATTCTTTGTAAGCCTAGTACATATTCTGTCCATCTCTTTTGCCGAACCACTAAGTAACGGGAACATAAACACACCAGCATCGGTTGCCAAGAGATGGTCTATGTGGGGAAACAAACACAGTCACAAACACACACATACACACACGCACACGCATACATACACACACACACGCGCGCGCGTGCGCACACACACATATATATATATATATATGATGGTTTTCTTTCAGTTTCCAAATCGACTCACAAGGCTTTGGTCGACTCGAGGCTATAGTAGAAGACACTTACCCAAGGTACCTGCAATGGGGCTGAACCCGAAACCATGCGGTTGGGAAGCAAGCTTCTTACCACACAGCCACGCCTGCGTCAAATCTTAACATCTTAAAAGAAGGTACGACACATTGGATAGTGTAGTCAGAGAAACACCATGACTGAATGAAAAAAATACCTGATGGTCACAGCTGGAACGCCGTTGGCTATAGGTCTGATCTGCATCAGAATAGAGCTGAGGCTTAAGAACAACAACAGCAACAACAACAACAACAACAACATGCATTAATAGCAGAATAGTGAAAAAGACAAAGGGACAAGAGCTGCTTGAGACTGCATGTTCATGCGCATGCGTGTGCACTGTGTGCGTGCGCGTGCGTATCAGTGTATGCGCGTGCGTGTGAATCAGGAGGGGGTCCAAGAAAATGGTTCAGCGCCATTCTAAGAGAAAGCTGACGAGAAATCAGTTTGTTTTCTCTATTCAATGCTAAGAAGAAATTATTCCCTATTATACAAGAATCGACTAAATAGAATATGATTCTGGGGGGTAAGAGTGGGGGAGATAGATTCCAGTTGAAAGGAAATACATAATTTTGGTAAGCATCCGTTGACAATGGCAGTAAGAACTACCACAGCGCAAAGATTTTCTAGAATATAAAGTATATAGGAGTGCGCGTGATTTTATACAAACACATGCACACACCCATACATACATACACACACGTACGTACATACATACATACTACATACATACATACATACATACATACATACATACATACGTACGTACGTACATACATACATGCATACATACGTACGTACATTATTTATGTGTCTAATTATTATAATCTCTCGAGAGCCAATTAATATTATCGAACGGCTTCATGCCGAAATGAATCCAGAAATGCAAATGTAAAATTAGCTCACACACACACACACACACATACACACACACACACACCACACACACACACAACACACACACTCACATACACACAAACACACACACAATCACACACATATACATGCATGTATGTATATATATTATATATATATATATACTCACGTGTGTGTATATGAGTGTGTATATATATATATATATATATATATATATATATATATATATATATATATATACATATACATACATACATGCATAAATGCATATACACACGTATATATATATATATATATATATATATATATATATATATATATATATATATATATACATTCACATATCATACATACATACATACATATATACATACATACATAAATGCATATACACACGTATACAGTACAAGATCATGCATGCGTAAATATATTTTTGTATCCAGCTCCATATTCATGTGTATGAGAGTGTGTGCGCGCGCGTATACGATTGTGTATGGGTGTATGTATTATGTGTGGGATAGGACTTCGATAAATTGAGTTTATCGACTGTCAATTAGTAGAGAAAATATGTCCTCAAGGGATTTTAAAATGTAAATATGAATACGACCAACACTTTCCCACAAAGAAGATTTTACTGATCTTACTGAAGTTTCCTTTCCTGATCTGGTGTTAAATTTTCAGTTTTAAGGATTCCTAATTTTTGTAAGCTAATTACTAAAATGATCTGCGTTAATCAAACTGTTTCACCTTGCTAAATTACATAAGTGAGACCGTTCTGAATCCTATTTAACCACTACCGTTTTTGCATGCACACTGATGCTCTTCTCAGGTATTTTATCTGTCATATTAATTGGTATACATATATATGTAGGAGATGCCGTGTGGTAAGATGCTTACTTCCAAACCACATGGTTCCGGGTTCAGTCCCACTACGTGGCACATTGGGCAAGTGTCTTCTACTGTAGCCTCGGGCCGACCAAAGCCTTGTGAGTGGATTTGGAAACTGAAAGTAGCCCGTCGTATATATATATACTCTTTTACTCTTTTACTCTTTTACTTGTTTCAGTCATTTGACTGCGGCCATGCTGGAGCACCGCCTTTAGTCGAGCAAATCGACCCCGGGACTTATTCTTTTGTAAGCCCAGTACTTATTCTATCGGTCTCTTTTTGCCGAACCGCTAAGTGACGGGGACGTAAACACACCAGCATTGGTTGTCAAGCAATGCTGGGGAACAAACACAGACACACAAACACACACACACATATATATATATACGACAGGCTTCTTTCAGTTTCCGTCTACTAAATCCACTCACAAGGCATTGGTCGGCCCGGGGCTATAGCAGAAGACACTTGCCCAAGATGCCACGCAGTGGGACTGAACCCGGAAACATATATATAATATATATATATATATATATATATATATGTGGTGTGGTGTGGTGTGTGTGTGTGTGTGTGGTGTGTGTGTGGTGTGTATTGTGTGTATGCATTTGTGTGTCTGTGTTAAGAACCGATGTTGGTACGTTTACGTCCCTGAAATTTAGCGGTTCGTTAAAAGAACCGATACAAGAAGTACTAGGCTTACTAAGAATAAGTCCTTGGGTTGATTTGTTCGACTAAAGGCGGTGCTCCAGCATGGCCGCAGTCAAATGACTGAAACAAATAAAAGAATAAAAGCATAAAAGAAAGAATATATATATATGTATCAAATATCACTTCGGTGACCGACGCTGAGTAGCTCATTCAAACATAAAAAAAATGAAAATAAAATGAGTGATTTACAAATGTAAATAATTAGATATAAATAATATACATAAATATAAAGAAAAGCAAAAGATATGCAATTGAAAGATATAAAGATTTAAATATATATACAAGTAAAAATATACATATTTATACATATAAGAAATATATACGTATTTACAGATATTTTGTTAAATGACCGTGTGTAAGTATGTGGTTTGTGGGGTCGACCACATCCTCCGCTTCATTTTTTGTAAATCACTCATTCTCATTTAATTGTATATATTTTAATTGTTTATTCATACGTTTCGTCCAATTCGATCGCCTGACCCCAATGTTTGTTTTGTCTGTCCTCGTATCGTCCCCTCTTTTTCTCAACCTATTGTGGTTAATAAAGAAATTGACTGTTCAGGATTTCCACCACCCTTATTTTTCATCCCACAGGGTGTCCAACAACACCCTCCTCACCAAGCAAGCCTGGTGGGGTTGCCAGTTTAGTCACCGGCGATCCGGCCATGCGACAGGCTGTTGTGGATTACATGTTACCGGAAGTACTCAAGAGCGGCCTGACATACAGACCTGACTTTATAGAGTGTTTGAGTGTCGGTTTGGTATCTGGAATGGGATAGCTTACCTCATGGGCAGGTAGAAGCTCTTTAACTTTGGTTAGTAATCTACTTAGGAGAAGGGGCAAAGAGCTGGACTGACCATCATCTAGTGCGTGGAAAAATAGATTTTTCGATAATGCCTAAAAGTCGACAGTCTGGTCCTAAGGTACCCAAAACTTAAATGTTGCAAACTTTAAATTATCAAGCAGCTTGCAAAGATTCCACAATGCTATAGAAAGTATCAACCTTGACCCAAACAATCTATGGGAAGATTTCAAAACAAAAGTATTTCAGGTCGCAAGTTAGTCAGTGGGATTTAAATTACATAAGTCTAGTGACTGGTTCTCAGATAGATCAGCAGAAATGCATGATCTACTTTTAGAAAAACAAAACTTCGGCCATACACTTCTTTCTCAGTCCTTCAACCCCAACTCAAACGAAGCTTACAGAAAGCTGAAAAGGAAAGTGCAGATTGCTCCAAGGAGAAAGTAAATAGGAATGGTGGAATGATAGAGCAAAAGGGGCACAAGAAGCAGCTGATAGAAATGATGCCAAGGGTTTGTACTCTTATGTTAAGGAGGTATATGGCCCAAAATCTTCTTCGATAGCTCCAGTCAGAACAGCATATGGATGTTTGCTTCTGACTGACACTGCTTCTATTCATAAGCGCTGGGTAGAATATTTTTCCTCACTTTTGAACAGACCACCAGGACGATAGAAAAAATCGAACACCTTCCAGTTATAGAAGAGATGGCATTTGAACCAACCCTAAATGACATTTATTTAACTGTGAATAAGCTGAATAACAATAAGTCTCCAGAGTCTGATGGAATCTGTGCAGAAGTCTTGAAATATGGGGATGACAAAATGTTTGAACTCTTGAATATATTAATTTGTCACTTTTGGAAAACTGAGAAAGTGCCTCAAGACTGAATTGATGCTGTTTTAGTCTCCTTGTATAAATCAGGGCCAATGGCTCTGTGTGGTAATTTTCATAGGATTTCGCTTTTGTCTGTGGTTGGAAAGGTACCTGCCTGCATTTTGTTAGAACGTTTAAATACCTTTATAGTTCCAAATGTAGTGTCTGAGTCTCAGTGTGATTTTCGTTCCTCCAGGGGCACAGCTGATTGTATCTTTACTATCAGACAAGTACAAGAAAAGTACCTATGTTTCAAAGGGCCAGCCATGTCACACTGTGTCGCGCCGAATCTCCTTGACAACTACGTTAAGGGTACACATGTTTGTGCAGTGCTTACCCATATTCATGTTAATTCACGAGCAGGGTGTTCCGTTGATCAGATCAATTGGAACCCTTGTCGTCGTAACCACAGTGTGCAGTTATATATATATTATGTATATATATATATATATATATATATATATATATATATATATTATATATATATAATATATATATAATATATATGTGTGTGTGTGTGTGTGTGTGTAAGCAAAAAAAAGATCAAATTTCGGTACAATTGTTTCGTACGAAGACCCGTACTCATCAGCCGAAAAAACATCTGAGTTCTCCAAACATCTAAGGGGGTGAGGCTACACTGCTGAAACATCAGGGATAGTTCTATAAAAATCAGATTTAGATAGTAAACGGACTTCCAAAGTTCTTTAATGTTGCACAGTCATATAACAGTCTTAAAAAAGTATTAAAAAAACCTCTTAGTTTCACAGAAAATGAAAACGTAAATCTATCCATAATGAAGTAGGTTTTATATATATATATAATATATATATATATATATTATATATATTATATATACACACAACATTATATATATATATATATATATATATATATATATATATATATATATATATAGATATATACATATATATATAATATATATATATATATATATATATATATATAATATATATATATATATATTATATTCATGTATGTATGGTATTACTTTATCACTTCCTTCTATGTAAAAGTGCATCACACGCATAGCATTACACATATTTTCATTTCAACTTCCATATTCTTCTTGCTTTTCTTTCCATTATACATCAACGCCTGCTCCCACATATCTGCATCCATGCTTTCCTTATACATACATAAAAATTACACAGACACACAACACATCATATACAACAACAACAACACACACACACACACTCTAACCTCAGCTACTACACTTCCCCATATGTTCAAATCCAAATACTTTTGCATTTGCACATGTACTCCTTACTTGTTGAATCCACCCCATCACCCCATGATAGAGCCGCATTTCTACGTGGATTGTAACCCTTCTCCATTTTCTCTCTCACTATTTCTTTCTCCCACCCTTCATACCCTTTTCTGTTTCTCCTGATGAAGGACTAAAGTCCGAAACGTTAGGAGTCTTTCCTTTCCACTAAAGAGTTAAACTAATATAGTATTTGTTAAAGCCTGTCTTCCTGTATTGCCTTTTTATTTTGTCGTTTTTTTATTGTTCATACATAAATGTATATATATACATACATACACGCACATAAACATATACATATGCGTATGCATACATACATGCATACACACATTCATAATTACAAACATAATATATATATATATATATATATATATATATATATATATAATGCAACCAAGATGAATGCATTCATATATATACGCGCGCGCGTACATGTATTACAAAGAACACACACATACACAAATTAATTCGCATAATTGCCTGTGCGTATACACGCATATAGACGCAAATACGTCTGTGTATAATACACATATAGATACACTCGTACATGTACGTATAAATACACACATTTCGTACCATGGCAGGTATTTCTTATACTTTCTCCACGGGTGGTCTTAATATTACTGAAAGAGTTGGCAGCTGTCTTTGAAAATAGCCGAAGGCAGTCGAAAATCTTTCAATCTACATAATGGTTTGGTAACGTTTCAATTCCATTTTCTAAATGAACTTTTAATATTGATATCCTTCGGTGTGTGCGATAAACACCGTGATATGAATAATGCACTAATAATTTTCAAGTGACATGCGTATATGTGTTCATATCCGTCAATACGTTCGTGTAAGTGTTTGTATGCGTGTATGTATGTATGTATGTATGTATGTATGTATGTATGTATGTATGTATGTATGTATGTATGTATGTATGTATGTATGTATTTATGTATGTTTGTTTGTATGTATGTATGTATGTATGTATGTATGTATGTATGTATGTATGTATGTATGTATGTATGTATGTGCGTACGTGTGTATAGAATTAAATATCAATTCCATTCTAGTGGTTTCGCACAACTAACGGTCACTGGTTCCAACCAATCGCTATCCAGCATTGTGAGTAATCTTCAGCTGGTACATGAAATGAATGCAAGTTGTACACACGGACACGTACGTACATATGTATGCCTGTGTATACGTGTGTGTATGTACGTATGTATGTATGTATGTATGCATGTATGTATGCATATATGTATGCATACACACATACACGCATACCTTTTAACTTTTACATTTTACTTATTTCAGTCATTGGACTGCGGCCATGCTACAATACCACCCTGATGAGTTTATAAATTAACACGCAACTATATACATACTCACACATCGAGATTAGCCGTGACTATAAAGTTTAACGAGTGAAGGCTTTATTAAACAGCAATATACAGATTTAGTAAATTTTTACGCCTGATTCGTTCAATGAGTCATATGGAATTTGGGGAGATTTACTGATCTGAGGTGAGTTTACTAAATTTGGCTTTCTCTTGGTTTCTAGCAGTAAATCAGACGTAGCTGTGTGGTAACAAGTTTTCTTCGCAACCACATGATTCCGAGTTCAGTCTCACTGCATAACACCGTGTGCAAGTGTCTTCTACAAGAGCCTCGGGCTGACCACAGACTTGTGAGTGAATTTCGTAGACGGAAACTGAAAGAAGCCCGCTCGTGTATATTTATATATATTCAGAATTTCAAATTTTCTCTTTTTTCTCTTTGTGTACATATGTATATATTGTTTCTGCGTGCGCGTGTGTGTGTGTGTGTGTGTGTGTGTGTGTGGTGTGTGTGTGTGTGGTGGGAGTAGATGAGGCTCGTTAGCCGTGGTGAAGGCAACTCTTCAAAACCAGGTCATAGTAATGACGGTCTCCTCAATTGGCTCCGCTATCAAAGCCATATCTGTTTCATGGGGCCGTTTGGGCTCCTGTTTTGAAACGAAGCCGTGATTAGGACAACCAGTATAAGATAATAAAACTCTGAACTAAAATTGACTTTACTACTGCTGTTTGCAGTCTCCTTTTGAGGAAAAGCCTAGGAGAATGTGTACATTTCGGATTCAGAATTAGTTTGAGGAAAACCAAAGTTATGTTTACTTACGCACCAGGACAAACATCTTCTGAAGCAAACATTTTTCGTGAATGGAACAAGGTTAGAAGTCATTGACACCTTTGTTTACCTTGGAAGCACACTGTCAAGAGATGGCGGTCTTGATGCAGAGATATGTTATCGAATAGGGAAGGGAAGTGTTGCATTTGGAAAGCTCGAGAAACGAGTGTGGGCGGATAGAGATATTCCCCCCCCCAAAAAAAAACAGTGTCTGTAAAACGTGGGCATTGACGGCACTTCTTTATTCGAGTGAGACCCGGACCAATTACAGACGTCATATAAAAATACTGGAGAGATTTCATCAAAAATACCTCAGATGTATCTTGGGAGTCAAGTGGCAATGTTTCATACTAGATACAGAGATTTTGCGCATGGCGGGTTGTAGCTTAATTGAAAACATGTTATCTTGGCTCAAATAAGATGGGCTGGACATATTATTAGAATGAAAGATTAGCGATCGCCAAGAGTCTTTTTTATGGTGAGCTCATTTCTGGTAAGCGACCACAACATAAGCTGAGGAATAGGTATAAAGTATGTGTGAAGAAAAACCTGAAGAAACTAGATATGAACAAAAGTGATTGGAAATTGATGTTCTAGATCGGAACTAGTGGGGAGGCGCTGTTAGGATTGGTTGCAATGCCTGGGAGGAGAAGATGATTTAGCAATCTGGGTTTAAAAGGGCCTGTCGCAAAGGAACAATTGGAACTGAAATCAACAGTGACCATTGGATATTATTATGTGTGACCGTGTTCTGTTGTCTAAAGCGGAATACGTGAATCATATGAAGTCACATGAAAATCGATATGCCCAGGTAGGTAATAATCTTGAACCCCAACCGCTGATTATGACTTGTGTCATATGTCACAAAACTTGTAAGACAATATCTGGACTTAAAAAACGTGCAAGTTCGCAAAGACATTCCTTCAGGATCAGATTCCAAAAGGCAAAGATGTAGAAGAAATTTGAATAATATTTGTCACTTGTGTTTTAAACCCTGTCAGTCAGCAACTGGTCTTAAAAGTCATCTCCGTTGGAGGGATTGTGCTGTGTGATGGGGTGTGGTGTGTGTTGATGGGATGGCTATCATATGTCAAAATGAAGCAATCATATATATATATATACACACACAGACACACACACACACATATATATATGTATTTACGTATGTATGTATGTATGTATGTATGTATGTATGTATGTATGTATGTATGTATGTATGTATGTATGTATGTATGTATGTGTGTATGTGTTTGTCCTCCACAATCGCTTGACAACCAATGTTGGCGTGTTTATGTCCCCGTAACTTACCGGTTCGACAGAATATACTAAAAGTACCAAGGTTAAAAATCATTAAGTTCTGGGATCAATTCATTCGACTAAAACATTTTTCAAGGGGTGTGGGAGTAAGTCAATTACGACGACCACAGTGTTCAACTGGTACTTATCGACCCGGAAAGGATGAAAGGCAAATTCGACCTCGGCAGAATTTGAACTCAGAACGTAAAGACGGATGAAATACCACAATGCATTTTGCCGTTCGTGCGAACGAGTATGCCAGCTCGCTGCCTATATATAGATTTCAAATTTTGGCACAAGGCCAGCAATTTTGGGTGGGTAATGGATAAATCGATTGCATTGACCTAGTGGTCAAATTGTACTTATTTTAGCGACCCCGAAAGGATGAAAGGAAAAGCCGACCTCGGCGGAATTTGAAGACGGATGAAATGCCACTAAGCATTTTGTCCGGCATGCTAACGATTCTGTCAGCTTGACGCCTCAGTGAGCTGGCAGAAACGTAAGCGCGCCGGGCGAAATTCTTAGCGGTATTTCGTCTGTCGTTACGTTCTGAGTTCAAATTCCACCGAGGTCGACTTTGCCTTTTATCCTTTCGGGATCGATAAATAAAGTACCAGTTTCGCACTGGGGTCGATATAATCGACTTAATCCCTTTGTCTGTCCTTGTTTGTCCCCCCTATGTTTAGCCCCTTGTGGGCAGTATAGAAATATATATATATTAATAGTTAAATTATGATTGTTAAGTTATATTGTTATTAAAAACTCAAGGTTCATATATTTTAAGATTACAGACAATGAAAGCCGAAAAGGGAAATGAATAACTGTGTTGGCTGAAGGAATGACAAGATGGTGTGTTTGTGTGTGTGTGTTGCTTGTTTAATTGAATGTTTGTACGTGGGTGGTGGTAATCGTGTTTGTGCCTTGCTTGTTGGAGTGTGGTTATGACTACAAACAAGTATGTGTTATATACGTGTGTAAAAAGGGGGTTCCATAGAATTATTAGCATCTCACATTATGTCGGTATAGATATTAGAAATAGTGAAATTATTCATACTAAAATGCTAGGCATGTATAAAACAAAGAAAGTAAAACAAAACAGAATAAGTGTAACAGCGAAATAAGGTTTGATCATAAATGACTAATAATAGGTGTTGTGTTACTAACAATAGATATTTTGTTACTAGTTAACGCGTGTGTAGCGTGGCTTACAAGATTACATAGTTCCGGGTCAGTTTCACTGCGTACGTTACCTTGGGTAAGTGTCTTCTACTATAGCCTAGAGACGACCAAAGACTTGTGAGTGGACTTTGTAGAGAGAAACTGAAAGAAGCCCGTCGTATACATACATATTTCTTTACTACCCAAAGGGGCTAAACACAGAGGGGACAAAGTAGCTTCTAAGTGGAAGTGAAGGCAGCATGTTGTTTGTCTATCTCTAACTTCTTAGAGATTTTAGGTAAAATTATACTAATGTGTCCATCTGGTTTATATTTAATTAAATTCTATGTCTTTGTACAGCTGAGGATTGCTCTGCATTTAAATTGATGTAATTATTGAATTGTTAATTTAAATAGAGTTGCGTGAAACGATCGTACTGCATTACCTCTGGATATCCTTGTTGCTTGTTTTGATTCTAATCACCTTATTTTGGAATTGCATGGAGAATACTGCACTAAATTCTGGTGCCTCAACTTAAGTACCATATTCAACTGAATCTAAATTTTTGCTGAACCAGAATACACACACACACACACACACACACACACACACACACACACACACACACACATATATATATACATACATACATACATACATACATACGTACATACATACGTACATACATACATACACATACATACATACATACACACACATACATACATACATACATACATACATGCATACACATACATACATATACATACATACACACACATACATACATACATGCATACATACATGCATACATACATACATACATACACATACATACATACATACATACGTACATACATACATACATACATACATACATACGTACATACTTACGTACATACATACATACACATACATACATACACATACATACATACATACATACATACATGCATACACATACTTACATACATACATACATAAATACATACATACATACATACATGCATGCATACATACATACACATACATACATACATACGTACATACATACATACATACATACATACATACATACACATACATACATACACACACACACATAATACATACATACATACATACATAGATATACATACATACATACACACACATACATACATACATACATACATACATACGTACATACATACATACATACACACACACACATAATACATACATACATACATACATAGATATACATACATACATACACACACATACATACATACATACATACATACATACGTACATACATACATACATACATACATACACATACATACATACATACACACACACACATAATACATACATACATACATACATAGATATACATACATACATACACACACATACATACATACATACATACATACATACATACATACGTACATCTACATACACACATACATACATACATACATACATACATACATACATACATACATGCATACATGCATATTTTGCTTTTCTTATTCTATTGTTCTGGATTAAATAAGAACATTGAATTCAGATGATGTAGGTGCATATTTGTCAAACTGCACCTGCAATTGTGCAGCCGGAAGTAAAGCCATTATAAATATTGCCTTATTGTTTGTTTTAGGCAACATCTTATTTATTTTATGCTATCAACTTGATGCACATTACTGCACCACTCGATGCAATTTATAAATATATAATCTGTGGATTGAAAGACATTAAGAAATTTGCCTTTTGTGTAAATGTTTGCGTGCACCAGCTCGTGCATCCGTGCAGTTTTTATATACGTTTAAGCGAGCATATATAAAAGCGTTCATGTGTGGTTTTAAGCGCGTGAATGGACGTGTATGTTTTGCATTACCACACACAAACACACACACACACACACACAAACACATATACATACACACATATGTTTAGGGGTCGATACGGAAGCTCGATAGATCTGAATTGAAATGTTAGTTCCTTCAAAAATTTACTCTGTTGACCTCTGTATACGCATCTTGTACTCTGCCTGTACATATACATAGGCTAAGGATTGTACTTTGCCATGGTTGCCAATTGTGCCACTTCAAGTATTTCCTGACCACTGGACTTCATTAACCCAAAAGAGATTGTGAAACTAAATCCTGATATATTGTTGCTTTGGTTCTCTGTTTTCTCTATTACAGCACATTTTAATTTACAACAACAACAACAACAACAACAATAATAATAATAATCCTATCTACTATGGGCACAAGGCCTGAAATTTTGGGGGAGGGGACTAGTCGATTACATCGATTTCAGTCTTTCACTGGTACTTAATTTATCGATCCAGAAATGATGAAAAGCAAAGTCGGAATTTGAACTCACAACGTAGTGACGGGTGAAATGCCGCTAAGCATTTTTGTCAAGCGTGCTATCGATTCTGCCAGCTTACTGCCTTAATCATAATCATAATAATAATAATAGTCCTTTCTACTATAGGCACAAGGCCTGAAATTTTGGGGAAGGGAGCAAATTGTTCAATTATATCTTTTTCCTTCTCTCATTAATTGGTTTATAATTATCGTACAACCTTCCTTCTGTTTAATAAATACGTTCCTCATTAACTATGATGACTCAGCAATATAACGGATATATCTTTTATCTTCCTTTTTCTCGTACTTGCTTCAGTCGTCAAACTGCGGCCATGCTGGAGCACCACCTTGAAGAATTTTTAATCGAATTAATTGACCCCAGTACTGTTTTTTTTTAAAACTTGGTTTTATCGGTTCCTTTTGCCGAGCCGTTTAATTACGGGGACGTAAACACACCAACACCAGTTGTCAAGCATAGTGAGGGACAAATACAAACACAAACACACACACACACATATGACGGGCTTCTTTCACTTTCCGTCTACCAAACCAACTCACAAGGCTTTGGTCGGCCCGAGGCTATAGTAGAAGACATTTGCCCAAAGTGCCACGCAGTGGGACTGAACACGGAACCATGTGATTGGCAAGCAACCGATTTGCTCCGCAAAATAGAGATAACGACGATCTTTCTTGGCTTATAGCTAAGTTGCTGATAGCAAAGACGATCTTCCCTATAGTTTGGTCAATCCAAAATACCTGGACAAAATATTGGTGAACCCGAAGCTATAGCAGAAGGAATTTACCAAAAGTGCCGTGTGGTTGTCTGTTTTTCAAATCAGACTTCTTAACTACACTGCTACGCCTGCCTCCTCATCAAATTAAAATTTGACTGCTATTTCTTGCAGGTCAACCACACGACTTGGTTGCTCTTGGTAGCTGTGGTTTAGAGTAATGAAGAGGGCGAAGTTAAAGATAACAGAGACCAAGGCGTTTGCAGCATCTGTATGTGTATTTGCATTTATATGCGGACGTGTGTAATGTGTAGGAGTATTTGTGTGTATGTGCTTGGGTGTACTTGTATGCTTGTGTGTGCTTGTGGACGTCTGTGTGTGTGTGTGTGTGTTTGTGTGTGTGTGTGTGTGTGTGTGTGTGTGTATAGATGTAACGGATGCAAAGCAGGAAACAAATATGCCGGCTACAAGAGTTTATTGCATCCAAGTCAGCTGGAAATTGGGGGTAGGATGAAGGAAGAGGAGCGAAAAGGAAAGGAGGAGGAGGAGAGGGATGAAAGCGAGGGGAGGAGAGAGAGAGAATGAGAGTAAGGGGAGGAGATTTATTTAATAGGAAAGTGTGTGCGTGTGTGTGTGTGTGATGTGGGGAGCAGTAAAGGTTGGGGCACGCATTAATCAAATAATCTTAATTATAATCTGGTTGAATATTTATGTATTCTAAAGAGGTGTACATAAAATGATAATATCAAGCGCTGTTTATCCCCCCTTTTTCCTATTATATCCAAGGGAAACACCTACGTGGCTGTTCAACTTTCTAGAAACGACAACCAAATTTCCCTCAAACCACACCGTATCGTTTGAGATAAAGAAAGGCCACATTAGATGACATAGTCCCAATGTATCCTTAAAATACGGCGAGTCACGGTTGAAATGCCTTTGGACCACTCGCGAGGTCAATGCTGTTGGCGTTATTTTTTTAAGCATTTGTAATTCGATATTCTAGCGAATATCTCGTTATTCATTGAATGCCCGTGACGCGAATGTAAACCCACAGATATAGAGTTCGGTTTCCTCAACAGCTAAGTCTATGTCAGACAATCTGCCATCGTACCACTCTACCTTAGATTTCTCGGCCAGTTACTTAGTGTTCTTGAATAAATAGTAACATCAGTCTTAATCTCAAAAGCTGGAAGTAGCAATACACGAGGTGCAGGGCCAGTTTTAAGTCCATTAAACAGATTTGTTCAAATTGGGTTCCGCGCCAAGAGAGGGCCCAACACTCACGCTCAAGCGGAAGGTGCTATGATGAATGTTTAGTAAATCATTGTGGTTAATGGTGGAGCCCCAATCCCTCAACGCTTCTTAGCTGGAACTGCCGTACTACACAAAACATAAAACATCGATCCTCAGTTTTGTAGAGTAGAGGGATCCACTGACATTTCTCTAATTGGGCCCTGCACTACCTAGAGCCGGCCCTGCCGAAGTCATACTTTACCAATTAATGAACTATTTTGTCCATTTTGTTCATAGGATCGGTCTTGTACTGCTAATTTATGAGATTGTATGAGGAACATAATTCTAAAAAAGGGTTAAATTACTTACTTGTACTTGTACTTGTGGCGACATTCACCCTGGGCAGGTTGAGTTGGCTTCTTCCTTGGAAGAAGTTTCGTGGGAATATGTGGATTTCACAAGCGGTCCCCAACAATCCCGCATGTGGAGACATCCTGTTTGCCGCAGATTGTCCGCAGACGCAGGGACAGAACGACCGAGGAGCCGCCGGTTGCCGAAGCAGACACTCCGAGGATTTTCACCACTCGGTGTCAGACCAATCCGCCTTGGGTGACCCTACCAGGAACCGAAGTTTCCGACGGCATAGCTCTGACACTACCCGTTGCCCGCGTCCCCACCACGGTGACGAGGGGATGGACTTTGGCCAAAGAAGACTTGAAGTAAATGAAATTCCCATTTTTTTTGTGTTATACGATCGCATTTGTAAGTGAAAGACTGACCAAGTATTAGGTCAGTACAAATTAAGAACTTATACCAAGTATTTGTCTAAAACAAACTTATTTTTTAAAAAAACGGCATAAAAATATATTGTCAGTAGGAATTTTCAGATTTGGATGTTTTAGAATCAAATATCTCAACCGAGTGAAGTTTACCAAACTGTTAGACCATATTTACGATATCATATATGATAAGAAATCAACTTTCTAAAACGTTTACCAAACTATTGTGTGGGTAGTAATACAACCCAGGGTAGAACTAGAGTTAGGAAATGGAAAAACAAAAAAAAAAAAAAAAAAAAAGAAAAGAAAATTGAAAAAGAGAAAATTGGGGGATGTGAAACGACGGGCCTTTTGTTTCAAGAATGTTGAATGGCAAGCCAGCTTAAAAGATGTTATCATTGGTCCCTTTCTTAATATATTGCTGTATTTTGTTTAACACGACGGGAGAGGGACTAAGTGTGCGAAGTGTAGATGCGTAGGGAGTTCTGTAGAAAACTACGATAACAAGGTCACATATAGGAATTGTGTAAAAACAAAATGGGTTAAGTATGCGAATAATGTGTAAAGTGATATTAGTCATTAGAAGTGATATCTGATAGCAGCTCCATTATTGCACGACATATCTGATAATATTTTGATAAGTTATTCAAAGAGAAGAGGGCGTTGAGTTGATTAAGTATGTGTGTGTGTGTGTGTGTGTGTTTGGGGAGATGTTGAGGTGAAGACATAACCTTGGGAAGAAAAAAACAACATACAGAGCAATAAGCTAAAAAGTATAAAAAAAAACTGCATAAAAGTTTAATTTACACTGTCAACACCTTCATTCTCATAATGAATTCTTTGTTTTGTGTTTTTTTAAAATATTTTACAAATATTTTATTGTTTTGTCTAAGAAGGTAAGAGGGTGCGACTGTCACCAATTCTAAGTGCAATACTACCATCACCAATAATACAACTACCACTATCACTATGACCACCACCACCACCACTACTACTATCGCTACGATTTTCGCCATCGTCACATCCTCGACAATCACTGCAATAATCATCATCACCATCTCTAGCACAGTCACCACGATCTCTGTGTGTGTGTATATGTGTGAGTTTGTGTGGTTGTACGTATGTTTACGCACACGTGTATGTATGAATTATACGTGCATGCATGTATATATATATTATATATATATATATATATATATATATATATATATATATATATAGATATATATATATATATATATATATATATATATATATATTATATATATACTAGCTGAAGGTGACCCGCTCTACGCGCGGGTAAGAGTGTGGTATATATAAATGTATACAAATTATATATATATATATATAGTTATATATATATATATATATATATAATATATATATATATATATATATATATATAATGGCGGTGCCCCAGCATGGCCACAGCTCATGAGCTGAAACTGGAAAAATCAAAATCAATCAAATCATATATATATATATATATATATATATTATATATATATATAAATACATATATATACACTTTGTATATATACATTATATATACATATTTATATATAGATATACACACACACCCACACACATATATAAATCAATTTCATTTTGAGGCCTCTGCTAATGTCCTGTGTAAGTGGTCGTCATTGAGAAGTAGTCCGCGCCTCAAACAAGCATCCCTGTAAGTGGCGCAGATGATACCATCAACCGTGCGAAGATCAGCAAAAGACTTCGGTCTAGTAACTACATGAAGCAGCATTCTCAAAAAGATTTCCTGTTTGGTAGGATGAATATTATACACACGCCCAATGACGTTCTTCCTAGAAACACCGGGCCAATTGTCAAGTTCTGTTCCATGTGACCTGCGCTTCCAATTATTGTTGTTGTATGTGTAATGTTCCGGTACTTCAGGGTAAATGAGAGTAGCAGCAAACTCATCAACTGAACACAATTTAAAAAACGCTGTAAGCGTAGTCCCTTTTGGATTTTCAATGATTTGATGTGCATTTTTCTCTGTGAAGTAAACCAGCTGTCTCTTCTGTAAATGAACATTCAGGTGGAAAACTGATGGTGAGCTTAGATGAATCTCGTATCGAAAAATGCGCCACGCTGCATAATTGGAGGATACATACCTACCCAAAACGAATTGTTTAATTTCGTCATGTCTAAGGTCTTCATCACTGAACACAAACACGGCCATATCATCGCCCTTATTAATGTACTTGCAGAGGTATTGTATGCATCTCACCGAACTGCAGTACTCAACATTAATGTGTGCATTAAATGTTTTGGAAAGCAAAGGGTTGAATGGAACAATCCAGGCATTATCAACATCGAATGTTATTAACCGTTGTCTAACTCTAGCTGTGCGGCCACCCAAACCTGTGTGGTGGTGGTAGTGGCGATGATAATTGTCTGTATGAATGCAGACAGACGTGTAGAGAGAGAGAGAGAGAGAGAGAGAGTGAAAGCGCTGTAGAACGCCGTTTGACGATTCGACGTTATATAAAGAAAGTGATGGGAAGGGAGGAAATAGAGTGAGTGAGTGAGTAAGACAGATACATAAAAGACTGAGAGTGGACTTGTCAAAGTGGGTTTTTGGCCCTAGCAACGATACCTTTTAAGATAGGAATTTCTAACGTAGCCCACGGGCATCGTCACCTCATTTTACATGTCCCTGTAAATTTTGGAGTCAATCCGACGGGATGTAGTGGCGTTGAAAGCGGGCCAAGCGGTCGAGTCAAACAAACAAACAAACTTTTCGCATTTCAGTTTTATAAATAGAGATATCTATAGGGAGAGTTTACGAAAAAAACAAAAGACGAAGACAGGTGGTGTACAAAACAAACAGATGTATTAGTATAACGCTCAGGGATAGGAAAAAGTATTTTACGTTTCGAGCCTACGCT
Source organism: Octopus sinensis (assembly GCF_006345805.1). Lineage (NCBI taxonomy): Eukaryota > Metazoa > Mollusca > Cephalopoda > Octopoda > Octopodidae > Octopus > Octopus sinensis. The sequence continues at coordinate 33,425,427 of NC_043012.1, forward strand.
CTTCTACAGAAAGGGACACAGAAAAAAACAAGGAGAGAAAAATATGTGCGTAGTGGCTAACGATCTATCATGGCGACTGATAGATATGTCTATTTATATATATGTATATCATGGCGACTGATATATGTGTATGTGTATATAGACATACACATATACATACGTGCACATATATATACGTATATATATATATATGTGTGTGTGTGTGTGTGTGTGTGTACCGTTCGGTATTTGTCTATTTGTCGAGACTAAACTTCAAGCATTCTAACAAGTAGCTAACTTCAGTTTGTCCTTCGCGCATGCGCACTCCTTAGATGCTTGACGCTTCAATGTTGTTCATGGTAAACCTGCGGCAAGACAGGTTGTATATATTTTTTTTTGCTACAGGGACCATCCTGAAAATGGAGAACCCAACTGAACGTTATCGACACCTCATGAAGGACTCTCCCGTGGAAACGCGTCGTTTGAGTGTTCAGCTCTTGCCGAACAACCCAAACAAATGATTTGTTCGTAATGGTCAAATGTATATGCTGTACAATCAGCTCATTCCCTCCATCAAATCGGCGCTGCCTGAATAGGTGCACGGTGTACAACGAGTCAGGATCCGAAGAGGTTGCAGAGCAACGTAAGATGAAGAGTATTGCGCCAGAACACAATGACTTGGAACTGAATCCACGGTTAAGGCGATGAGCTGGTAGAAACGTTAGCACGCCGGGTGAAATGCTTGGCAGTATTTTGTCTGCCGTTACGTTCTGAGTTCAAATTCCGCCGAGGTCAACTTGGCCTTTCATAAATTAAGTACCAGTTACGCACTGGGGTCGATGTAATCGACTTAATCTGTTTGTCTCTCCTTGTTTGTCCCCTCTGTGTTTAGCCCCTTGTAGGTAGTAAAGAAATAGGAACGACAAGGATCATCTTGTCATCCTTAATGATGACTGACGACTTGCACGATGACTTAGTTTAAAGTGAAGAAAAGTTGCGCACCGTTAACCTCACTCTCTCCTCTGTGACCGTCTTCAGTCCAGAGTCAAGACCAGGTCAAGTCGACTGGAGATGGAGACAGATGCAATGGATGATCAAGATGTCTTACCTGCTTCATCCTGCTCTCTGTACTCCGCGATGCGTTGAACCATTAAGTTTTCTTCCACAGATTCCGCCTGTTCCGACCTTGCATGCATAGGCAGCCAAGCCCTAATATGTTAATTAACCTATAACAGGGATCCTAACATGTGCTACTGCTTCGAATTAGAGCAGACCTAGGAACAACAGTGGCTAAGGAGTGGGTCCACACTCCACAAAACCAGGAGGCCACTTATTAAGTGCAGTTTAAAGTCATACTGAGACGTTAGTCACTTCAATACACAAAGCTGCTCTTGGCCTTCCCATTATTTACATATCTGTGGTCACTTCAATAGGCACAGTTTCTTTCGGGCCCTGCCCTCTTTCTGTACCTTTTCTCACTTCAATAGACGCTTTTGGTCAATAGACGCTGTTGGTCCTCACCCTGCATATCTCATCTATTTTCATTCCTCCACTTCACTCTCTATTTTGTATCTTATATAAATTAACTATTGCTTAACTATTTTCTCACACCGTCTCCGATGAAGGGATATAATAAATATCCTGGAAACAGCTGTAAGACCTTCTATTTATAAATGTTCCGAAATCTTCACAGCCTTGGTTTTATCTCATTCTGAAAAAAAAATTATATATATATATATGTATATAATTTTTTTCAGTATATATATATATATTTCGTTTTTGGATTTGGTTTGCAAGATTCTTTGTATGAGATCGTGTGCTGAAGCATATTCTGTTGTGTCTGGGGAGAAAATAAAAATAAGAAATAAGTGGAATTTTACCGGTGAATGTGTTACATTATAAGGCACCAAAAAAATGGCTCTCCCCAGACACAGCAGTATATATATATATATATATATATATATATATATATATTATATATATTATATAATATATATATCTTTATATATATAGGGAGAGTTTACGAAAAAAACACAAAAGACGAAGACAGGTGGTGTACAAAACAAACAGATGTATTAGTATAACGCTCAGGAATAGAAAGTCTTTTACGTTTCGAACCTACGCTCTTCTACAGAAAAGGACACAGAAAAAAACAAGGAGAGAAAAATATGTGTGTAGTGGCTAACGATCTATCATATATATATATATATATATATATATATATAATGTATGTATGTATGTATGTATTATGTATGTATATATACTTGTACACATACAAATATATATATATCGCACATTCATATTGTTTTGTAGTTTCAACTATTTATCCCACCAAGTATATTATGGTAAGCACTCGCCACCCAACCCCACTCCACACCCACTATCACCATTCTGTCCCTTTCCTTTACTGAATGCACATTGAACCCTATGATCAATACGCAGCCACACAATGGCACACCCCATCCTCAACGGCACACCATCCCCTATGAAATACTCAATAAAATTTTTGTTCACTCCACTCCCACCCACCCCACCAGCACTCACACACACGCGCGCACACACACACACACACGCACAAACACACACACACACACACACACACACACGGCCTGTGTTTCAAAATGGAGTTAATAAGTGTTTCACAGCTTTAGTTTGCTGAAGCGGTATTGTTTCTTCCCCGCTTTGCGGTTTGTGTGTGGGCGCGCGTGTGTGGGTGGTTATGTGCGTCTCTGTGTGTATGCATGTGTATATGTGTGTGTGTGTATGTGTGTGTGTGTGTATTCGTATGTGTTCTTACCATTTTGTATGACTTTCGTTTTTTGTTTTGTTTTTGTTATTGTTATTAATAAGTTTGTTGCCGTTGTTGCTTCTGGCAGTGTTATTGTTGTCGCTGTCGTCCTCTTCCTCCTCATCTTCCTCCTATTCCTTCCCCACGTCTTCCTTGTCTTCCTCTTCCTCCTCATCTTCCTCCTATTCCTTCCCCACGTCTTCCTTGTCTTCCTCGTCTTCCACCTCTTCCTCCCCTCTTTCTCCTCATCAACTTAATTCACTTCTTCAACTGCCTCCTCCTCTCCTTCCTCCTTCTTCATCCTCCCTTCCTTCCACATCCTCTTCTTCCTCTCTCCCTCATCATCTTCCTCTTCGTTTTCCTCCAGCTCTCCTTCCTCCTCCCCTTCTTCTCCCTCTCATCCTCGTCTTCTTCCTCTTCATTTTCCTCATCCTCGTCTTCTTTCTTGCCCTCCTCTACTTCTTCTTCTTCCTTGGCCGTCTCCTCCCTCTCCTCTTCCTCGTCTTCTTCGCCCTCTTCTTTCTTCTCATCCTCCCCTTCTCCCCTCCTCCCCTTCCTCTTTGCTGTTGTTGCTATCTCAATCATTGATATTGTTGCTATCGCTGGCTTTACTGTTTGTTGTAAAAAGTTGCAATAGTTGTTGCTGTAACCATTCTCTTAATATGTGTTTTTCATTAAGTCGTGTGCATTAATACGGCGCATGGAGCAATATCGTCTGGTTGTCAGTGAAGAATTAATCTGCGATGCTTTAAGATCTTGTTAGAATCGAAGGATAAGATAAACAAAAAAAAAAAAACGGAAAACTAGAAAGTGGAATGCTTGAAGCAATGTTGTTGGAGCTGAGGGAGACGATATTTTATTTTACGGCGAGCTGGCAGAAACGTTAGCGCGCCGGGCGAAATGCTTAGCGGTATTTCGTCTGCCGTTACGTCCTGAGTTCAAATTCCGCCGAGATCGACTTTGCCTTTCATCCTTTCGGGGATCGATAAATTAAGTACCAGTTACGCACGGGGGTCGATAAAATCGACTTAATCCCTTTGTCTGTCCTTGTTTGTCCCCTCTATGTTTAGCCCCTTGTGGGTAGTATAGAAATAGGTATTTCGTTTGTCGTTACGTTCTGAGATCAAATACCACCGTGGTCGACTTTGCCTTTCATCCTTTCGGTGTCGATAAATTAAGTACCAGTTATGCACTGGGGTCGATGTAATCAACTTAATCCGTTTGTCTGTCCTTGGTCGTCCCCTCTATGTTTAGCCCCTTGATGGTAGTAAAGAAATAGATATTTTATTTTATTTACAATAGTCATTGTAACATTGGAGTCGGTGGTGTTTAGGGTGATGGAACGATTGGTTGTGGTGGAAGGAGAAGTGATGATAAGAACAGTGGTGGAACTGATGGTTTCAGTAATAGCAACTATAATGCAGATTCTGACCGGGCAGATATAAATTATGGCATTTTGATCAAGACTATATTATTGATTATCCTTCTATATTTAAGAAAAGAGGGGTTGTGATTTGAGGAAGATCATCCGGCTATTTTCGACGTATTGAGCAACTATATAGAGCCGTTCTGGTTGAGCAGTGTGTGTTCCAGATCATGGTAGAACGGTGACAATTGTGACAGTGGCGACACACACACACACACACACACACACACACACACACACACACACACACACATACACTCATTGAAAGTTCTTCATCGTCTTCTGCAATTCATTTTGACTACTGCATCAGATGTGAAACAAACTCCCTGATTGTGACTCGTATATTCGCGGGAATCAATCGGTCCAGTCGTTGGCAATTTGTGTCAGTCGCCACAGCTGCTGATCTTCCGCAGTGTGGTTTGTCTTGAATAGTTATGCCTATTTCTTTCAACTTCTTTCAGATCCATCTGTGTACATTGCTTGTTTCAATGGCGTCTTCTCCGTAAACAATCTCTAGCCTTCTATGAACGCCTACACCTCTCCTTCAAGAACTTAATGCTTGGCGCCCGTTACGTGGCTGCAATGAAGACGAACAGCAAGAAGAGCTACTATAGAAGAAGAGTTATTCTATCAACATGAGCAGTTTAAACGATCTATTTTAATTAATAAAGTTATGACCACTTTCGAATTATTTTTGGTAAAGAACCTTGTAATCTCTGACAACTTGAAATCTGTATTTCTCAACGTTGAAATTGCACTCAGTGTGTATACGTGTATGATGGTTACATCCTTAAATAGGAATGTTTCTTTTCCAAACTGAAACGCCTAAAGAATCAGTTTTGTAACACAATGGAGCAACAACTTTTGAACTGACTTTCACTCATGTGAACGGAAAATGATACCCTAAACATTTCTGTAATATTTCTGTTAAGGAATTTCGTAAACTTGATGAATGATAATTCAAGGTAATTCCATATTGTACCATCTCAATCTGTTTGGTACGCCAACCAAATGACTATCATTTATATGCTGAAATTTATGTTCGTCAAACCTCTGTGTTTAAAGAATTTGTGTTAATTAATCTTCAATGCAGAGTAAGATTGTTTTAATGTTTCAACAATGATTGTTTTAGAAGTAGTAACGTGTTTATGATTATTTTTTTTAATGATTATTTTTTTATTGCTGTGATCGGTGGATGGGTAGAATCTAGGAAAATCAAAAGAGGCCCGTGATCTTGTGGTGCAACTTCTTGCGCAGTGAGTGTGAATTACAGAGGTTGTTGCTGTCGGCTTTATCTCGCATCCGAGAAATGAGTTTCTTCTTTGCTGAATGTTTGCTTTATGGTGACGGTGGTGATGACTCTGTAGACTAATTCTCCCATAGAAGAGTCGGTGGTATTGGCTGCACAGCAATGGTGGTGGAGGACGAAGTTGATTTTGTCGAGCCTGTCTTTCCTGTCATTGGATATCTTCCTTTTCTGTTCTTATGGTTTCCAAGATTTTGTCCTTCAGAATCGTTTCTCCTTCCGTCTCTCCCCTATCATCTCTCTGTCTGTCAGTCTCTGTCTGTCTGTCTGTCTGTCTCTCTCTTTCTCTGTGTCTGTCTGTCTGTCTCTCTCTTTCTCTGTGTCTGTCTGTCTGTCTCTCTTGTTCTTCTCTGGATTGTACCTAAACTTTAAAGTCCTAGATTTGTCACCTTCTGTGTTTGTGTTGATTCAAAAGTCCACATGCCAATGGCTTACAGGTTGATTTCTATCCAAGGGGCAATTCTTTTACTCAAACGAATGAATGTTCCTCGTCGACACTGACAGAGGATCCACCACCACCATCACCACCACCACCACCACCACCACCACCACCAATTTAAGTAGCAGTGATAACTAGCTTGAAAGAAGTTTAAGACAATCATGGTAATGCAGGCGGCGGCGGCGGCGGTGGTGGTGGTGGTGGCAGTAGTGAGTGGGGAGCGGTTGCTGCAAAGGACAATCAACGATAGTGTCGGTAGTGTAATTTAAGCAGAAGGGGATGGCTTGTTGAGTGAGGGTTGGGTCGGAAGAGTTGATTCCCGAGTGGTGCCGGAGTTGGTGTGCTGGTGACAGTGTTAATCCTGGTTGCACCACCACCACCACCACCAACAACAACAACACAGTTACCACCAACGTAGCCGTCGCCGCCGTCGCTGCCACCACCACCCCTACGCCCACCCCCACCACCGCCACCGCCGCCATCAACACTGTCACAGTTCTTGCTTTATGGCAGAGTGTAATGAAGTGAATTATGGCAAAGAAAAATTTTTTCAAATTTATTCTATTAATGTATTTAATTAATTATTTTATTTTATTTATTTTATTTATTTATTTTATTTATTTTATTTTATTTATTTATTTATTTATCTATTCCAGAGAAAAAAAAAGGCGATTGAAGAATGGGTGAAAGAAAGCAGAAGAAGGAAAATGTTTCAACAGAATGAAAATATGTTTCCTTTCTGAAGAATTCAATCAATATGGTGACTATATGTACGTACGTACGTATGTATGTATGTATATATGTATGCATGTATGTACGTACGTACGTACGTACGTATGTA
>NC_043012.1:33437205-33442205 GCF_006345805.1 Octopus sinensis
CTCTCGAAGACAAGTCAGGTTCTTTATCATGCTACTTGTCAATTCGGGAAAATTATTGACTGTTCTGAGACTTACTGAACTCCGTACATTAAAGGACTACGTCTCACGCACAAACATTGAAAATACACGCATATACATGAATACGCACACAATGAAAGACAGCGAAAATTCAACATTGTAAAAAGCCTCCCAAAACTGTTGTGGCAGAAGTCAACATCTCTGAGATTGTAACAAGACACTTATTGAAAGTGAAACAAAACACTTATTTACGGCCGTAAATAGACTACACCCAGCAGCACAGAAAGGGAATCTATGTAGGTAGGTTTCACGAAGAAATCAAAACATTTCTCCTGCGAAACAATACTGATGTAAGAAGGTCGAACCTTACGTTATAACAAACACTAAGCAAACCTGTAATATATGCTCTTTAATATATATTTTTTTTAATGTTTTAAAATGTTACTTAGCTCATTTATAAATTAATTCAATTCTTCGATCTTTCTGGGCAAATATATCTATCACATTTTCATAGAAATCTTCTCTTTTCATCAATTCTTGTAATAAATCTTTTTCAATTGACATTAGTGCTAACCCAGACAGTCTTCTTTCTCCTGTCGCATTTCTTTGGTATGTTTTAATTCTACTTAATGCAGAAAAGGATCGCTCTACATAAGCAGTGGTAGACGGAATTGTCAAAATCAACTTGCACAGATTGAAGAGTTCTGGCATAGCTTCAACAAGATCAGTGCTGTTAATGTAACTCATTAAATGACTTACACTTGGTTTTTTAAAAATCTTTCATTGAATACATCACATTGAGCTCACTTTGTAATCGTATTACATCAAAAAATCTGCCATAAGTTGTTCTTAAAGAATCTAAAGAGTCCACAGGAAATTGTTTGCAATACTCATCAACTTTGTTGAAATTCAAAAGTTCCATGAATTTAAACTCTTCTAAGGATGAATATCGTGCTTTTATTTGGTCAACTATTGTACTTATAATTTTGTTATAAAGCGTTCTATAATGTCGTTGGGGATCAATAGATATATTCTTGGATCTCTGAATTCCGATTCCTGCATCGACTCCATATTTTTCCCCTAACCTATCATAAAAGACTGAAAAATTATCAAGTTTGTTTTCGAGTACAGTTCTAGTTTTATCTATTTGCTGTTTACAATACACTGTCATGACTTTTACTCTGGAGTATGTTAAATAAGACGTCAGTAAAAGAAAAAATGTCACTGAATACCTCTAACAAAAATAAGAAATCAGGAGCTTTTAAAGTGTGTAAGAATCCAATTGCTGAATTTATGGTGGTCTCATCCCATGCTTCAGGATTTTCAATGATGTGTTCAAAAAGGCTGATTATGAAATTATAATTTTCCTTTGTGGTAATAATAAGACGTGAGGAGTAATTCCATCTAGTTGCTGTTGCTTTCGGAAATCTTTTTTTAACAATATTATCTAATGCATTAGTCCTTTTCGGTGATTTCGTAAAAAATGTACCGAGTCCATTTATTGTAGAAAAAAATATCTTGCATTCTTTCATAGCAGAGCATGATTGTGAAAGAACTAAATTTAGGATATGGGCACAACAATGAATAAAGATCGCACATTCATATTTCTTTCTTACTTTTGCCTGTAACCCATTTAGTTGTCCTGCCATTGTAGCGGCACCATCATATGTCTGCGCAATCAATTTGTTTCCACATTCCCACGTCTCAATGCATTTAAAAACATATTCAGATAAAGCATTTGCAGATCGATCTGCACTAACATCATTAAAACCGATAAATCGTTCTTTCGTCACACAGTCTTCTGTAACATAACGTAAAACTGTTGACAGTTGTGAAGATGCTGAGACATCAGATGTCTCATCAACAAGAATAGAAACAAACTTAGCTTGGTCAATTTCCTTCTGCATCTCATTCAACATAACTTTATGAATTGCTTCGATCAAGTCATTTTGAATTCTGTTCGACAGACCAGTGAAGATAGAAGCTGTATCTAAATGACTTTCCATTTGTTTGTCATACTTACTGATCAAATAAACGAGTTCTTTATAATTTCCCCGATTATTAGAGCCTTCAGATTCAAAATGACCCCGAAACGATAATTCCTGGAGGCCTAAAAAAATAACAACATCGATCAATCGTTGCAGAATGGATCTGTTTCGTCGAACTTTCTATTATGCTGTTGTATGCTTTGATTTTTACGTGCATCTAATTGTAAGTCTATGCGAACATTCCCGAATATTTTAAGGTCTATCAAACATTTTTTTCTAAGCCAAAAAGTAAACACAGCCAACAGAATAATTTATTAAGAGCAACACTTCCAGTTAACCATTTCTTCTTTTCATACGAATTAACCTGAAATTGTCTCGTGAATTTCTTGTTGTAGCTTCGCAAATTAGGTAAATTCGGTGTTGGTCTCCCGCGATTTATAATTAATTTTTTCCCATCGAAGTCCCTTTTAGAAAAACTAGTTCTCAAAATATCGTTTATAGCACACATTTCACTCATTTTGAAAAAGGCTGCTCTTATTTAAGGACCCACGTGGAAGCGCCGGCGTAAATTTTAAATCAATTTCAACAAAACGGAAAAATACCCTTTGTTAAATTAATTTAAGATTAATTAGCTATTTCTGAAATAAGAAATATAATGTAGATATTTTTGCTTTCAAAACTTTCTAAAAATATGATAGTGCAAACGGATGTTTTGGATAAAAAATTTCAAACTTACATGCGAAGGCTATTCCAACATTTCAGCTGGCTAAAACAAGAATTATGGGACGGCTCTTGTTCCGGTCAAAATAGCCAGAGAGGCGTCATATGCGATCTAAGCACAGCATGACACGCCAAACTGAATTTGTCGAATCGCTGAGAGAGAAGGGGGTGACCATTCCTCGTAGTATATCTTTTAAACAAAGAAAGAGGGAGAAGGGACAAACTATCAAAGACAGAGAGAAGGGACTCATGCTGTCTTCCCAACGCATGACAAGCGATAAATTTATCGAGTCACTAAGATAGAGAGAGAGAGAGAGAGAGAGGAAGGAAGGACAAACTAATACAGACAGAGAGGGAGTGTGTATCATGCGATCTTCTAAAAGCATTTATCAAAGCAGATGTACGAAGTGGAGACAATATTTCTAAAACAACTGGACGTATTTTCTTTGAAACAAGGAAGGCATGCAGCGCATACCTTGCATTGCTGAGAGTGCACGCCCCTGATACATACATACAACATACATACATACATACATACTACATACATACATACATACATACATACATACATACATACATACGTAGGATCTTCTGGATAAATTTGATGATTTTATTACGTCTAATTTTTTAAGGTACCACTTGATGTATTGGTGAACAGCCAACAATGATGGAGAGCATAAATATGAAAGTTGTAGTTGAGAAAAAGTTAGATTATACGGAGAACAGGAAGCCATTTGAATTTTGGGAAAGAGTTACTTGTATCAAAATGAATCGCGCCGGATGTAAAAATGTGGACGTCATGACTGTTGCTCAATGCTCTCTGAACCCTGTAAAGGCTGTAAGGTGTAACATGGACAGTTGCAACTGAGACTACCGAGCTGTAACTAGTAGTAAGGGACACAGCAGATATTATGACAACGCTTATACGCCGGTGTCCGTCCCAGCATCCTCGAACAGGGCCTTAGGTTCAATTCAGACGGTTGGAGAGTGTTGTCAATTCCTAAATCTTGGGACTTGCTGCTTGTTTATTTGTTTGTTTGTTTGTTGAGGGAAGCGGTCTTCGTTCCACTAATGGGAGAAGTCCCAAATGTGGTCCTTTGCTATTCGTAAGACCCGCAGAAGAGAAAGCAGGTCAACCCCCGACACCGAGAGCATCGATAGATGGATGAATGTGCATCCATGCTCAGCGGTTGCGTAGGAAGTCGGGGACAAGAAACAGGAAGAAAGAGTGAGAGAAAGTTGGAGCGAAAGAGTACAACGGGGGTCGCCAGCAGTCCCTGCTGGAGCCTCGTGGAGCTTTAGGTGTTTTCGCTCAACAAATACACACAACGCCCGGTCTGGGAATCGAAACCGCGATCCTCCGATCGCGAGTCCGCTGCCCTAACCACTGGGCCATTGCACCTCCACTGGGAGTTGCTGCTGGAAGGCCATATGTATAGCAGCAGGATTCGGTTCCGTACAATACCTCCGGAAAGAGCTAGAAGTAACTGTCGGTTAATTCTTGCGGTTTCACTGTCCTCAATTTATAGATTCCTAATTCCCTTGACTGTAATTCCATGTATTACTAGATGTGGGGCGTGGTTGAGAAAAATATCAACAGCTCTCCTTGTACTACTAAGGCCGTGCCATTGGCCAAGTTCAAAAAGGTGTTCGAAGATCTTCTTAAGAACGCAGTGAGGAAGGCATGCGCCAGTTTCAAAAGCCGTCCTGAGGCCATGAAGGAAGCCGAGGGCGGCTACTTTGAGTTAATTGCTATCTTCCAGTATTCATTTAGTTGATACTAGCAGCATAGCCCGGCGTTGCCCGGGTATGTAAGAGCCCCTAGTAGGCAACGACTAATCCCAATCTAGTCCTTTCCCTCTAGGGAACGAAGGCGCATGTGTAGGTTGCAATGTCTTCTGTGTATACGATGTTTCTAGCTGTTTCTTTGGGCGAAAACGCGATTTCCCAAAATGGCATGATTTTATCGATTTTTTCTGATGGTAAGGTATTGCATGGAAAACTAACGTCAGAATTAAGTTTCTTAGGGTAACATTAAGCTTCACCATGAGTTTGGTTAAAATCGATTGCAAGTTGCGAAAACTACAACAGAAAATGTGTTGCATATAAAAAGCTGAGATTCTCGACCCCATGTCGAATTTATCAGTATTTTTCAAAACTGGGGGAGCTTTTCAAAATTTTCGCTGCGTTAGTTTTGAATTATGACATTGGGCTATGTGTGTGTCAAGTTTCATCAGAATCGGTTGAAAGCTGTGGTCAGGGTGAGGGTACAAC